>NC_060049.1:3303101-3610944 GCF_905333055.1 Maniola jurtina | reverse complement strand
GTCAGGAATGCTTGGGGATGCGTGTACGATTTACTACGGGGAATTCAGTATTTGTCTGCAGAACGATCGTCTTCGCAGTCAACGTCCCTGTTTGACCTGTTCAGGAGCGCGGAACGCTACAGGCTCGCGACCATAGTGGATACCCAGCTTAATACCATCGTCCTAGCATGCTCCCGGTTATAGTTACTGCTTAGGGGCCATTAGTTGCTTATCAGGCGTTTAACGGTATTGTATAATGCGTACATTTTGAGAAATTATTCGCCATTTTCAGGGTTCCGTACCGTGAAAGGAAAAACGGAACCCTTATAGGATCACTTTATAATCTGTCTGTCTGTCGTGTCTGTCAAGAAAACCTTCCCGTTGACCTAGAGTCATGTTTGGCAGGTAGGTAGGTCTTATAGCACAAGTAAAGAAAAAATCCGAAAATCGTGAACCTGTGGTAACATAACAAAAAAAAAAATTAAAATGTGTTTACGAAAAAATTTATTTACTAAATCACATATAATAGACGGCAATCCAAAATGGCCTATATTGGTGGTCTACTTTAATCGGTAACGTTATTTTAACTGCCTGATATGCAATAGGCCCTCAAATACCTAATTAATGGATAATCATTATTTATTTTACTAACCCCCGACCCAAAAAGAGGGGTGTTATAAGTTTGAAGTGTGTATCTGTGTATCTATCTGTGGCATGGTAGCTCCTAAACTAATGAACCGATTTTAATTTACTTTTTTTTTGTTTGAAAGGTGGCTTGATCGAGAGTGTTCTTAGATATAATTCAAGAAAATCGGTTCAGCCGTTTTAAAGTTATCAGCTCTTTTCTAGTTACTTGTAACCTTCACTTGTCGGGGGTGTTATAAATTTTTAATTTACACTTGTTGATGTTGCTCGTATTTTTATTTGATGAAGGAATCTTTTTTATAAGATTTTTGTTGTATTGATGAGTGTTCCCTATTTATCCTTTAGGATGCAAAATTTATTACAGCTGTTGATTTCGATTATCGTGAGATTATTACCTAGGCACATTGTAATTTGCAGTTTCCGATAAAATCTCAATACTAGCAATAATGGTTATAATTGCAGTTGTATGCTTATTGCATATATGTATACTTGCATATCGTATTACTATTATACTAGTTATATCTATGTATGTGTAGTGTTGCACTTTTCTATAAATGAATTACAACTACGCAGTTGTGGCGATTGTATCGCTATTCTAGTTAAATCGATAATTTAAAATGTATAGCAAACTTAAAACTAGCAGCGAATGTGGATTTTACGAATTTTGGAGGACTCCCTATCTTATAATTACTAGAAAATAATTTATTTTAGGGTTAGGCATCATCCCAATTCTGCGTTGATGTGATGAGATTTTAAGCATTAAGTACGACTTACGATGTGATTCGATGTTATCAACAAACATTCAATAGGTAATTTAAAGAGATATAAGTATATATTTAAAAGGTTATGGGACTAATATTGGTGCACGTTCTATTTTCATGCGGGCGCGGTGATTCTGTGCCGATGTCGTGGACGCGATCTGATGCGTTGCGAATCGATGCGATGCGATGCAACACGATGTGATTCGATGCGATGCAGGCTCCGGCTGCGGTGGCGATGGCGACTACCAGCTGGTGCAGCACGAGGTGCTCTACTCCTCGTCGAATAGGTGAGATAAAATGGTTGCACATTATTATAAAAACAAGCGCAGTGAGCGTAAGATTTTTTTGGAAATGTTTCAGATTCAATGCTTATAAAAAAAACCACATGTAAATAAACACTAAATGCTAAATAGAAACTACTAATAGAAATGCTATTTAATAACTACTAAGAAATAGTTTATTTTTGACAGGCAGCATCCACATTTTTTTTTATTGTGTTCTTTTTTTTGAGATCTTTTAATCACTATGCGATTATGCCAGATCCATAAGAGCCTTAATTAGGCTCTAGAGAAGCTTCTTAACGGATCTTAGAATTAATGGGGGACCTAAATGGCAAAAAATGAAACAAACCTGAAATAAACAAATGAAAGCGATGAAATATCCATTCGTTAGGTAGCGCAAATTGTTGCCCAGGAATAAAAAAAAGTAACTGTTTTTCAATTTAAATTTCCTAAAGAATATGTTTTTATTTTTTCGATGCCTGGGTACCAACTACCACCTATATTGAGTGAGCGGAACAGTGTATAGCTTCGCTTTTGGACCTTGTCACCGGCTCTGAAGTTGACTGTATGTTGAACTGGTTGGTTCCAGGTACGAGGTGCTGGAGTTCCTCGGGCGCGGCACGTTTGGGCAGGTGGTGAAGTGCTGGAAGAAGGGCACCAACGAGATCGTCGCCATCAAGATTCTCAAGAACCACCCCAGCTATGCTCGCCAGGGGCAGATTGAGGTGAACTAGTTTTATAAATCTTTTCTATTTTATATGCACAGCCTTCCTTTCTTTCCATTTCTGTTGGTTTTCAACCGCCCGTTGTGCCAGATCTCTTTTTCTACGCACATGCAAACTGTGGAACCAACTCCCTTCGGCGGCGTTCCTAATAGATGGGGTTATTCAAGGTGCAGACTAAAAAATTCCTGAAAGGCCGGCAACGGATTGGCGGTTCCTCTGGTGCTGCAAATGTTTATGGGCGGCGGTAATCACTTTACATCAGGTGACCCGTTTGCTCGCTATTTGTATTTAAAAAAATAGTTTAACAAGATAGCTTAGTTCGTTTTTGTTGCGTTGACTGGTACGAGAATCGTACTTATATCGTAATATCGTATATTAATCCAGTCTGTGCGCTCCCATAGTAATTCGAAGATTGGGATTATTCGTTCGTGTTCGTGCGTGTTCGCAGTTTCGCACGAGCAAATTCGTACCATTCGTATTCATCCAAATGCGATTAGCCTAAGGGTTTCGTTTTTTTGCATTCGGATTTACGGAATCCTAATAAGTATACTCAAGAGCCCTGAAAAACAAATATCAGTAATATTCATCCATATCCATACTTAATATTATAAATGCGAAAGTGTGTCTGTCTGTCTGTCTGCTACCTTTTCACGGCCCAACAGTTCAACTGATTCTGACGAAATTTTGTACACGGTTAGCTTATATCCCGGGGACGGACATAGGCTACTTTTTATCTTGGAAAATTAAAGAGTTCCCACGGGATTCCCAAAAACCCATCCGCTTAAGCGATTTGTATGAAATATGGTACCGATGTAGCTTGCGTCCCTGTACCTATAAGACATAGGCAACTTTTTATCCCGGAAAATCAAACAGTTCCCACGGGACGTTTAAAAACCTAAATCGACGCGGACGAAGTCGCGGGCATCCTCTAGTATCTTATAAAAAAAACCTAATAAAGTGGTATATTTCGTATCCAACAATTTTGTTTTGGTGAACTATCTTTTATTCTCCTTACCTAAGAAGGTTAATAAGTGTCCCACTGGTATATTATTCAAATAAATTTCATAACCGGGACAGACTAACGTAATGGCCGTGCGGATAATGTACACTACAAGACAACTACGGGGAAATAATGAGAGTACAAAATAATGTAGCGTATATTATTAACAGGCCCGCCCACGCTCACGTTCTTCCAGGAGCTCGTTAGTTATGTTCTATTACGCCATACTATTCTTGCAGTATGTAATTTGTTGTTGTGCTTTCTAATTGATTTATATTTATCTGTAGAGGCAGAGAAAAATACTTTTTTGTGCGTAGGTAAACATGCTTATGCCTAATTTTGACAGGGGCTACAACATAATAATATGTGTTTTATAACTTTTTAACCCCCGACCCAAAAAGAGGGGTGTTATAAGTTTGACGTGTGTATCTGTGTATCTGTCTGTGGCATCGCAGCTCCTAAACTAATGAACCGATTTTAATTTAGTTTTTTTGTTTGATAGGTGGCTTGATCGAGAGTGTTCTTAGCTATAATCGAAGAAAATCGGTTCAGCCGTTTGAAAGTTATCAGCTCTTTTCTAGATTTCTTATAGAGTTTTTTGTGTTGGAGGTTTTTAAATCTTGCGTTATTAATTACTTATGACTGAGATGCTCTAGCGTTGTACATCCGCGATCATTTTTTTTTTGACATTTTCATGTCCTTTTCGTCCTTTAGTATTTGTCTCAGAATGGACCTATTTACATAAATTATTTTTTATAATAATGTATGAAACGTATAAACTTAACTTTTAGCTAGTTTATTTACCAACGCACGCGTCATACGAATTTGTAATACAATATTTTCGATTCTACGCTTCTTGTTCCCAAAAAGAGTAATCGTTGTTTGCCATTTCATGAATTCCTGGCCGAGTCTCGGCGTGTTATTTTTCAAAATCTGTGTCTTTATTTTTCGTTTATAAGTCTTTTTACATCGCTCGTTGTTTTTGGCAGTGGTCCAGTTGAAAGCATCGACAGACACCAGAACCTACCGACTTATGTAAACTTTGAAAGTTGATTTTCATTAAGTCGGTAGATCCGCTCGTTCATCTGTAGATTGGTAGTCAGCCTTATACACTTGTAGTCATGCCTATGTCAATTACAGGGACGCAAGCTACCTCGGTACCAAATTTCATACAAATCGGTTAAGCGGTTTTGGGAGTCCCGTGGGAACTCTTTGATTTTCCGGGATAAAAAGTAGCCTATGTCCGTCCCCGGGATATAAGCTAACCCTGTACCAAATTTCGTTAGAATCGGTTAAACTGTTGGGCCGTGAAAAGGTAGCAGACAGACAAACAGACACACTTTCGCATTTATATTATTATTAGTATGGATGGAATTCAACATGTCTCTTTAAGCTTGACAGTTTGTGTATTTGTCTATGGGTCAATTGAGCTCCAATTTCAGTGTCCATACCAACATTGCCCAGTTCTAAGTTCTAACTAGATAAGCGGCTTCGACAGACCCGTCGACGACCAGAAGATGACGCCGTGATGATAAAGCTTACACAAGTATGTGAATAAATCAGTTCCGGACTTGTTGGCTCGTCTGTAGATGGCTTAAAGCAAAATTGTTTGTGTTTACTGAGCGAAGCGCTCCCAACACAAAATATAAAGCCTTGAAGATAATATCGAACCCCGATATAATTGACAAACCTCTATAAATATGAGGCTTGAACACTTTAGGCTTATATCTACGCGATAAGAAACTCTATTTTCCTATACTGTTTTTTTTTTTTTTTTTGGAAGGAACTTGGTCTCCTTTGTTGTCATAAAATAAATATTGCGTCTCCTATATTCGATACAATATCTTAGCCAAGTCGATAACATTGTACATAGTTACTTGATATTTAATTCTGTTAAGTTTATTTTTAGCGTAATACGCGTCTTCTAAGATTAGTTGTTATTTTTACTAACCCCCGACCCAAAAGAGGGGTGTTATAAGTTTGACGTGTGTATCTGTCTGTGGCATCGTAGCTCCTAAACTAATGAACTGATTTTAATTTTGTTTATTTTTGTTTGAAAGGTGGGTTGATCGAGAGTGTTCTTAGCTATAATCCAAGAAAATCGGCACAGCCGTTTGAAAGTTATCAGCTCTTTTCTAGTTACTGTAATCTTCACTTGTCGGGGGTGTTATAAATTTTTAATTTACACTTGTTCTGTTGAGTTTATTTTTAGTGTAATACGCGTCTTCTAAGATTAGCGTTATTTTTATTGTTCAGCAACTAATAATAATTAAGCGTGGGATGACAGGCTAGACTTTCTTAGATTGTGAATTCTATTTTTATTGTGCATCATATGGAAAATTTCTAACTTAGTGACGCGTTAAGCGAAAATGTGCCTGTCTGTCTGTTACCTGTTCAGTACTCAACCGCTGAATCGATTTTGATGAAATTTGGCACAAAGATAGCTGGCATCCTATCGAAACTTATGATACCCTTTATCTCGGAATTCTACACGAGTTCCCACAGGATTAAAAAAAAACTAAGACTCATTTTCACCATAGGCGGTGAAAGTTAAAGTTATTCAGGGGCACTTAATAATGTATATAGTATGTTACACTTTAAGACCTGAAACGCACATTGAGCGAAAAAACAGCTCACAACGTTACTTACATTGAGTGTAACGAGAGTGTTAAAAGAAAACCAGTCTAAATCCGCGCGTACAACACCACGCGTTAGATCTTTTGTTATCTGATCTATATGACAATTTTTTTTTCGTTTGTCTGCAGGTGTCCATCCTCTCCCGCTTGTCTCAAGAGTCGGCGGATGAGTTCAACTTCGTGCGCGCGTACGAGTGCTTCCAGCACCGCTCGCACACGTGCCTCGTGTTCGAGATGCTCGAGCAGAACCTGTACGACTTCCTCAAGCAGAACAAGTTCTCGCCGCTGCCGCTCAAGTACATCCGCCCCATACTGCAGCAGGTGCTCACCGCGCTGCTCAAATTGAAAGTAAGTCGTGTTGAACTCTTCACACTCGTAAAAGCTGTATATCTCCTTCTCACTCTTTCTCTCTACTACATCCGCCCCATACTGCACCAAGTGCTTACTGCACTGCTCAAATTGAAAGTAAGTCGTGTTGAACTCTTCGCACTCATAAAAGCTGTGTATCTCCTTCTCACTCTTTCTCTCTACTACATCCGCCCCATACTGCAGCAGGTGCTCACCGCGCTGCTCAAATTGAAAGTAAGTCGTGTTGAACTCTTCGCACTCATAAAAGTTGTGTTTCTTCTCACTCTTTCGCTCAAATACATCCGCCCCATACTGCAGTAGATGCTCACTGCGTTGCTTTTTAAAGTCAAATTAGACACGCTTAGACACTGAGTTAGCGAATCACCCCACTGGTTGGACGGCAGCACAAATCCGATGATTTTTGTTCTCCTTGTGTAAAAATAGTTTTGATGATTTGTTATGTTGTCGATTGCAGCAACTAGGGCTGATCCACGCGGACCTGAAGCCCGAGAACATAATGCTGGTGGAGCCGGCGCGGCAGCCCTACCGCGTCAAGGTCATCGACTTCGGCAGCGCCTCGCACGTCAGCAAGGCCGTCTGCAACACCTACCTGCAGAGCAGATACTATCGGTAAAGACTGCTTAGTTTTTGAGATAGGCCCCGTCACAACACTGACAACTTTGACATCTACAGGCATGTGTATCACTTCTCTAATTCGAATTTAAACATTTCCAGAGCGCCGGAGATTATCCTGGGTCTTGCCTTCTGCGAGGCCATCGACATGTGGTCGTTAGGCTGTGTGGTGGCTGAACTGTTCCTGGGCTGGCCGCTGTACCCGGGCTCATCCGAGTACGACCAGATCCGGTACATCTCGCAGACGCAGGGCCTGCCCACCGAGCATATGCTCAACAGGTATATCCTCATTATCATTGTATGATCATGGCAGCAAAGACGACATCAAACCAGTCGCAGGGAGCAGTAGGATTCAGGCGGCGCTAGACCGTGGCGTGTGGAAATCCCTATAAAAGACCTATGTTTATCGGTTGATGATGATGATAATGATGATAGCTACGTCTCATCATAAAACAAATGTGATACTCTAGAGTTTTAACTTAAAATCTCGCTCGTGGCATAGAGTTTTCAAAGTGTTGCCATACCACTCTATTCGTTTTTCCTTTCAAAGATATTATAAGGTTTATCCTCTGGTACTGCAAACTGAACCTCAATGATGTGTCGAATCTTTCCAGTAGATTCTTAAACGATTATGGAATTCCGTGGTCGGATACCTTAAAATTACAAATCCGCCACTTCCAACTTCACGGCCCAAAGATGGTGAAAAAATATGTGAGAAAAAAAATATTGGGGGCCTTTACATATTATTCACGGTACAAATATTTCATGCAGAAAGTTCTCCGTGGGCTTCGAATGTAATTAAACTATTTGACTGCGATTGCAGCGCATCAAAAACGGCCAAGTTCTTCTACCGCGACGTGGACAGCACGTACCCGTTCTGGCGCCTCAAGACTCCCGAGGAGCACGAGCTGGAGACCGGCATCAAGAGCAAGGAGGCGCGGAAGTACATCTTCAACTGCCTCGACGACATCGGACAAGTGAGTGCATGGCTTTACACACGCTGAAGTTACAGTAACACCACGCGCTGCCCAGCCAATGAGAAGCCGCGGTTGTTCACTAGTACAATACTTCTTTAGGCGCGTCTTGAGAGTATGACCATTACCCATGGTCGACTAGTCGCTCGGCGATTCATTCGACGGCGACCGTGAGATCTATAATAATTTACGAGAATATTTCAATTTCAATTTCAAAGCCTTTATTTACTCCTTATCTTATCTTAATTCTAATTATTTACATATTATTTTTTAAGTTATTTACATTTTATATCTAGTATTAATTTAATGTTAGTAAGTATTTCTCTATTAGTATTTTTGATTGCTATGGTGAGCGTATGAAGTGTGTGTGTGTGTTTGTATGTGTGTGTGTGTGTGTGTTTGTATGTGTGTGTGTTTGTATGTGTGTGTGTGTATCTGAATGTATACTTGTGTGTATGTGAATACGAGTGTTTGTTAGTAAGTTAGTAAAACTTAGTATATTTTATTTAATATTATATTCTTCTTTCTTAGATAAGGATCCCTCTTGGGTATAGGCCTCCTCCAGCTGGTGCCATTTTTTTCTGTCTTTGGCACTTTCAAGCCAATTTATTCCTGCTATTTGTACAATATCGTTCGACCAGCGCGCCTTCGGTCTACCAATTTTTCTTTTGCCTGCTGGACCTGGCCAAGTAGAGATTTTTCCTGTCCATCTTTCATCTGTAAATCTCGATACATGACCAGCCCACTTTCATTTCAGTTTTAAGGCATGTTTCAAGGCGTCTGTAAGTTTTGTCTTCTTTCGTATGTCTTCACTTCTCACTTTATGTATTTTTCGCAGATTAAGTATGCTCCTTTCCATCGCCCTTTGGCAAGTTACTATTTTTCTTTTGATGCTCTTTGTGTGGACCCATGTTTGGCTGGCGTAGGTGAGGCATGGTAGGATGCATGTATCTATGACTGCTCTTTTAAGATGTACTGGGTAAGCTCCTTTCATTATTTCTTTTTGTGCCCAGTACTTGTTCCAGCTTATGTTAATCCGTCTGTCTGTGTAGGCGCTAACTAAGTGTAAAATAAACAAACAATATATAAATATATTGAAGAACATATACATGAATAGCAAAAGCAAGGTGAAACTAGAATTACGAGAATATACTATATAATAATTTACGTGAATATACTATAAAATAATTTACGTTTAATATATATATATATATAATAATTTACGAGAATTATAGAAGTATAATGTCACACGACGACTTTCATATGAATTACAGATTCTAACGGTCGCTGTCGAGAAGAAATCCTTTTACTATTTTTAAGCATACTTATACACTCAATACTTTTGTAGATTTAAGCGCACACATACATTGTTTTTATATCAAGTGTATGTGTGCGCAAGTACTTTCGCTTATTCCAGTGCCTATACCAAATAGCCTGAGAAAAAACTTTGATCTTTTAGAAGTTGTTAAGGAAATCTCCTTTACCAAGCACACTTGTAGACTCCGTATTTTTGTAACTTATTAATAGTTCTGTTTTTTTTTTAGGTAAATGTACCAACGGATCTTGAAGGAGGCCAACTCTTGGCGGAAAAGGCAGACAGACGGGAATTCATTGACTTATTGAAGAGAATGCTTACTATGGACCAAGTAAGTGAAGTTTTTTCTTAAAAGAAGGAAGAAGGTTACCTATCATCACTTGACTGCATCATCACTTACCATCATGTGAGATTGCAGTTGACGGCTAACTTGTATCCAAATAAAAATCAAAAAAATTATTCCAGGAACGAAGGATAACCCCAGGAGAGGCGTTGAACCACGCGTTTGTCACACTCGCGCATCTGGTCGACTATGCACACTGCAACAATGTAAAGGCCTCCGTGCAAATGATGGAGGTAAGAAACAATTATTAAAATGTCTCCATAATAAACTGACATCGGAATATATGCATTTGCATGTTTACATATTTCAGTATTATATTGCATAGTTCACTATTGGAAAAGGTCCGTGGTAAATTAAACTATCTATAGTGCGTTGATAGATCAGTCAGTCAGTATATTTAGATAAATTAATTTGTGTGTATCATCTTTTTTGACAATCTTAGCAAGAAAAAGATGCGGATTATCTAAAATTAAAGAAAAAAAAACATCAGGATACACGTCATTTGTTGTTTGTAGGTGTGTCGTCGCAGCGGCAGCGGCGTCGGCGGCGTGGGCGGTGTGGGAGGCGTGGGTGGTGTGGGCGGCGTGGGCGTTGGCGGCGGCGAGTATGTGAGCGGCGTGGTCGCGCCCGCCGCGCCCTCCGCGCACCATCTCGCGTTGACGATAAACCAGCAGAGGCTGCGGGCCGCGCCTTATGATAACTTGGTATGTCGACTCGTAACACTAATATGCCATCCTCATACTTATTTTCAAAATTTTAACGGACAAAAATGGACTAGGTTTTCGATTCGCGTATTTTTCTGTCAAATACTACCTGCATCATGCATGTGTAAATTTGTATCTACAATTTTATACAAGTCACAGCAGTTGAAGCATAGTCAGTAGTCACAGTTCAAAACAGTTTAAAAAAGTTGTAAACCTAGGTAGGCTATGGAACATAGGTATACTTTCAAAATAAGAGTGAATAGACACCTAGGCAGGCGCGTTCCACCTTAGGCGGCCTCATCGCCTACTTTTTGGTGTGATTGCAGTCAAACCAATTATATAAATTACTTATTCATGAAAAGGCTGCCTTTGTTAGGTTTCCGGATTAAAAGTTCTGTGATTACGTATATCTCACTATATTGTGAAGTGATTAAAGGACAAACAAATACACTAGCATTTATAATATGGATAGTGATGGGTAGTGATTGTAAATCGTAACATTTTGCGTTTTGATCATTGTACATTTGCCGTTTTAAACCTTTATTTATTTATTTAAACAACTTTATTGTTAACAAAATTACAAAGAGTAAGAATACAGAATACATTTTAAAAACAAAGGGCGACCTTATCACTAAACCTTTTTAGGTTTTGATCATTTTGCGAAATCATACATTTTCCGTTTCAACTTTTTGCGACGCAACGTAGTTTAGTACTTGAGAACGCGATTCCTTTAACATGTCACCATTGTCAACAGTACCAGCTGTACAGCGGGGGCCGCGTGGCGGTGGGCGGCGCGCGGCAGTACGCAACGCGCGCCGCGGAGCCTTTTCCCCACCAGTTCGTCTCCTCCATCCTCTGCCAGCCCGCCTATCAGGTAAGCACATGCAGGCATCATACCGGAACGCTAAATCGCTAGGGTGGTAACCAACCACGGCCGTAGCCTTCCACGAGAATAATAAAATGAAAGTAGCAATATGCGAGCAAAGAGACTTCATATCAACGACCGCTGGACTTACGACCTCAAGAAGATAGCGGGAAGTGGGTGGATAAGGAAGGCGAAAGATCGTGTGTGGTGACGCGCTCTTGGGAAGGCCTATGTCCAGCTGTGGACGCAAACAGGCTGATTGATTGATTGATTGATTAGTATATGCACTGTGTATTGATATCAATTAATAGCGAGTAGCGACATTTTCCTGTATCTACTAGCAATATTCACCATTCTGTACAGCTCTTTCTAATAGAAATTCTTCATTTAACCACAGGTACAGCAATTAGCCGCTGCAGCAGCGGCAGCAGCAGCCGCTCATCACCAACACGGCGTGAGCGGCGTGGGCGTGGGCGGTGTGGGCGTAGGCGTGGGTGAAGTGGGCGAGTGGCGCGCGCCGCTCATAGTGGAACCCGCGCCGCTGCCAGAACCAGATGTGTGGGACTTTCACCCGCACACCCATCACCATCATCCACACAAAAGGTTAAAGTTGTAGAATGTTTGTGGTTGTAGAATTTGAAATACGTCTATACTTACCCACATAAAAAAAAATGCGTGAATGATAATATGCTCGTTGTCGACAGATCAACGAAGCAACAGACGAGCGCCGTGCCGCACTACCAGCCGCACCACCAGACGCATCAATACAGGTGCGTATCATCATAATGTTAGATGATAGTCGTGGATTTAGTTTTTAAAATCCCGTGAGAATTCTTTGATTTTCTAAGATAAAAATTAGCCTATGTCCGACTGCATAATAATATCTTGTCCAAAGTTAGAAGATATATAAGCTATAAATATTGAATAAGTTTGTGATTTCTGTATACGATTTGCAGCATGGCCAACAGCGGCGGCAAGAAGGAAGCGACGCAACTGTCGCCCGTCAAGAAACGCGTCAAGGAGGGCACGCCGCCCTCGCGGCACCGCCACCACGACCACACGTCAGTACACTTATCCCTTACTGCATGCTGAAAATCTCATGGATAACTTTTCGATCTTCTGGGACAAAAAGTAGCCTATATCCTTCCCCGGGCTACAAGCGTAATGTACCAAATTTCATTACAATCGGTTAAACAGATGGGCTGTCAAAAGCTAGCACGCAGATTTTCGCATTTATAATATTGTATACCTTGTTGCCAAGTCACAAGTTACTCTGGCGTAAAGCTTGATGGTCGTCCACACGCAACTGTTACTTCTAATATTAGGCTTGCTAATAATTTCTATACTTCTTCTTGAAGTGCGCGTCTCCTACCGGAGATTGGCAACTACTGCTGCGCGGAAAAGAGATCGGGTACTCTTCCCGTATCATTGGCGTGAATTCTTGAGCCACGATGTTCTTCTTCGGCCAGGTGGCCCTCTGCCGGCTATTTTCCCCTGAATAATGAAGTGAAGGTCATATTTGCTATTTTTTGAACTGAAAGAGGTCATATTTGTTATTTCTGACGTGGCTGAAGTACTCCAACTACCACACTTTTCACAATTTCTATACAGGGTGATATAATGTTTATACAGGGTCCGCAACAACGTGCCAGCGCCGGTGGCGCCCGCGGGCGCGTGGGAGGCGGGCTGCGCTGCGCACACCATCACCATCCGCGACACGCCCTCGCCCGCCGTCTCCGTCATCACCATCTCCGACTCCGACGACGACGCGGAGCCCCGCCCCAACAGAGGTCAACGTCCATCCTTTATTACAACACAAAAAAATCACTAACCCTGTCATCACCACCATACATTCACACACCCACGCACACCACATACAGATACACACATGCGCGCGCATCTACCCACGTAAACAGGTGCGCATCTACACACACTGTATATATTCACAGCACAGCCACATACAATGCGTAACACACCCTGGATCGCCATCTCCGTCACAATTAACTCCACCTCCCGCACCACAACATCAACCTTAAATCTGACCAAAAATCATTTTGTTACACAGGTAGCGGCGAGTGCGTCCCGTCTGGCCACATGACGAGCGCCAGTAGCGTGGTCACCAACAACCCCGCGGCGGCGAGCACCGCGGGCGTGACGGTCAGCAGCAACGGCGGCGTCATCTGCAGCGCGCGCACGCCGCGCGACGAGCGCCACGTCAAGCACGAGCCGCACCACCAGCCCTGCCACCACCACCACGCGGTGAGTGCTCACTGTACTACCAGTTCAGCCGTTTCTGCTGCTCCAACTGATTGAAGGTCTTCTCAGTCGAATTTAAGTACAGCATTCCATCAAAATTTGTTGTGCTGGAATCATTTGAAGCATGAGAACACGTTCAAGTTTTTTAAATGGGCTAGAAAATTCATCTGCTCGATCTTCTGCTATGGATGTCAGTGGCTCGCTTGGTTCGCCATCTCTCCTTGCTCCACACGGCTCCTTCACAAGCCACAGTGTCCACACTTTCTTTTTTTTCCCGGATAGAACTAGTCGTACTATCGAGTTTTACTGTTTTGTATAGATGCGTTTTGCGTATGCGATTTGTGTGACAAACCACCTAAAGCTAAAAGTAGCATTCGGATCTTGGCAGTTGCGGCAGCTGTCACCCGGTGGCTGGGTTAGTCTGTGTGGTGAGGGTGTAATCGTGGTCAGAGGAAAATCCGAATGCTTACTCGATTGCTCGTGAACACGTACTCATATTGTCACTCCATTCCGCAGCAGCAACAGCCAGCGCCACAGCAGCCGGCGCCGCAACAGCCGCCACCACAGCCGCAGCAGCACCAGCAACAGCACGCGACACGGCCGGCGCCCGCGCCCGCGCAAGCCACGCCGCAGAGCCAGAAGAAGAGGCTGCTGGCGCTCGCGCAGCAGGAGGCGCAGGCCAAGCTCGAGCACCACGACCACGCCGCCGCCGCGCACTATAATGTGAGTTGACGACAAAAATACATTTAAACAAACTGTTCTTTCATATTATTCATATAACTGTAGCGGGCCCTGGCGTCACCAGTTTCGCTGACGTGGCTTTTTTAGAAGGGCAACCAGAGGAGATACTAAAGTTCATCGAATTCAACTTCACCACGAATCAACCAAAAGAAATTCATAATTATTACGTCAAGTTGCTTTACAGCTCTGGGTTATAGCCGTTTCGAGTCTTGCTGTCAGCAGCTACTACAGACGTAATAATTAATTTCCATCTCAAGCAATTCAAATTCAATTTGTGTTTTGTAATTAGTAACATCAGCTTTTCTTTGTTCAGGCGTCGTAGTATTAAAAGCGGAGCAATCTTTTACTTCAGTAGCACTGAGTGGTGTGTTTGTTACAGAGCGGTTCGACGGTGCGCCAGACCAACGACTACCAGTGCAATCAGTACGTGCCGACGCAGCACAACAAGAGGGATAGTGTAAGCTGATTTTTTTTGTTATTAAAGTTCCGTGCCCAAAGGGTGCCAATGGGACTATCACTAAGGTTAAAATCTATTAAAACGAGACAGATTTATGCCATAAAAACCTAAAAGAACTGAGGTTATTTTTCGGTATGTTATTGATATAATAATATTTGCTGCTGTATTATTTTCCATGTTGACTAAACAACAGAGTAATTACACATAATATAATAATAAAAATAAAAAAATGTTTTTGACTTTCAGAGCGGCGGCTGTCGTGAGTACCTGCCGGTGAGCGCGGCCGTGAGCGGTGTGAGCGTGAGCGGCGTCAGTGGCATGGGCGTGAGCGTGAACGTGGGCCCGCCCGCTGCGCACAAGCACGCGCACGCCTGGCACCCGCACGCGCACCCGCACGCGCATCCACATTATAAGTGAGTAAATCACCATTACAATCGCAGAAGAACAAAAGCAACCGACATAGCTCAAAGGATTAGCAAGCTGAAGTGGCAATGGGCAGGTCATGTCTGCCGTAGACCTGACGGCCGATGGGGTCGACGTGTTCTGGAGTGAAGACCGCGTACCGGTAAGCGCAGTGTGGGACGACCTCCTACCCGCTGGACTGATGACCAGAATAAGGTGGCGGGGAGCGGATGGATGCGAAAGGCGGAGGACCGTGTTTAGTGGCGCGCTCTTGGAAAGGCTTATGTCGACGCATACAGGCTGATGGGATGGAATGGAATCTCCATTATAATGCAGTTCTTTATAACAACACTGTCAGTTAGCAGTCTATCGGTCAGTTGTGGACAGCTGCTCATGCATTATCAATAAGTATATACATAAAATCGGAAACCATTAACATTAGTTTAGTTTTCACACCTATTCGCATTCCGAGTACTGTTAACATTAGCATGTCGGTGACGCGACCTTGAAGTTTTTAGTTTTTACCCATCCCAAAATCGCCTAAAGAAGTTTTCGCTTCAAATTTTTGGTCTGAAATACAAACATTTAGAAAAAATACTGAACAAGCACCAATTTATCATACGATAAGTTTCTACTTTGACATAAGGTAATTTCGTCATTTTCAGGAGTACGAGTGGCGTGACGGGCGTGGGTGGTGTGGGCGCCGTGACGAGTGGCGTGAGTGGCGTGGCGGGCGTGTCGGGCGGTGGCGTGCTGTCGCCGGGTGGCGTGTCGCCGGGGTACCTGCCCGCGCCGCTATACGTGCCCACTTATCATTACCACACGTAAGCATTACAGCCTAACGCTTTGCTTATGAAAATAACAGTTTGGTGGCCATTTTAGTTACGGAAACTCTCAAGTCGCGCCTGAAGAAGTTTTACTACAGAAAATTTCGAGCTCACTACGCTTGAATTAAAAAACTGGCACACTTGATTGACAGTAGAAGAAAGTACTCATTTATGATAGACTAGCTTATGCCCGGAACTTCGTCCGCGTGGACTATACAAATTTCAAACAATTTTTTTTACCCTCTTTATGTTGATATTTTAGAAATCCTGTCTTAGCGGGTGTCTACGTTATGATAGCTATCTGCATACCGAATTTCAGTCCGATCTGTCTATTAGATCTTAGTATGTATTTATTTTGCAATACAATACAATTATTTATTTGCTATAAATGCAGGTTCACAAAGGTTAATTAGTTTGAGCTGTGTGTTGATAGACCAGTCAGCCAGTCACTCAGTCACCCACTCTTCTTTTCCTTTGATGTGTTTAGATTGTGATTACATCTTATTAAAATTTAATCGCGTACTGTGCAGGTACAAGTTCAACGGTTTTTTTAACTTTTTTCTCTTTTTAATATTTATACTAAATATACGTTCAACGCTTCCAGCGGCGGCGTGGGCGGTGTGGGCGCCCCGCCCCCGGCGCATCACGGCAGCGGCGCGAGGTTGCCTGGCTACCTACAGCCCTACTCGCCCACATACCTCGTCCCACAGCATCACCAGCAGCTGTGGTACACGGACTGAGCTCGCCACGCGCCGCCAGCGGACAGACAGGCCGATGTGCCAGTGCCAGCTATGCCAGTAGGAAGATCCTTGGCCGATATGCCATTGCCAGGTGCAGACATGCCAGTTCCGAGATCATTGGCTGATGTGCCAGTACAAAGATCAATGGAAGATATGCCACTTAAAAGAACATGGGCAGATATGTCCATACAAAGATTGTTGGTTGATATGCCAGTGCGAAGCTCATTGGTCAATGTGCCAGTAGAAAGAAGATTACCTGATATGCCAGCACGAAGATTATTGGTCAATGAAAGAATATTGGCTGATATGCCAGCAGAAAGAACTCTGGCCGATATGCCAATACGAAGATCATTGGCCGATGAAAGAATGTCTGATATGTCATTACCGCAACGTGGATCTTTGGCCGACATGTCGTATCCACAACAGCCAATGTCTTTACAACCACGAAGAGCGCTGGCTGATATATCTTTACCACCTCAAGGATTTCCCGATATGTCGATACAAAGTGAAACATTGGCCGATATATCATTTCCAACACGAGCTACATTGGGCGATCTCTCTTTACCACCTCGCGAATTAATGCCAAATACACTACCGACGCGAAGCACTTTGGCCGATATTTCACTACAGCGAGGCACCTTGGCCGATATATTATCGCAACAAGGTACATTGGCCGACATGTCACAAAGACCAATGGCAACATGGAATGATATGTCATTACCACCCATACGGAGCTGGATGGACATGTCATTGCTGCCTACTGGAATATAGTAAAGCAAGATAATACAATATTATGATCTCAATAGCTTGTTAACTAACAATATACATATCACATATTCGATTTGAACAAGATATGACGTATGAAGTCACATCTGTCTGCTGGTGGTGACTACGATATCGATACGAGTGCTTTTAACTAACGAGAAAGAAGAAACGATTTTGAAGGGTGAAAAAATTCAAGATTCAATTTGGGATGTGAAAGTGCATCGTTATATTCGTTTTGGAAGTGAAATATAGATGTTTGTAGATTTTAAGAGAGCACAGGATTTAATGTAACGCACACACTCGCTGTCTTTATAGACACAACCGGGCCAGAGTGTATGGTTGGATATGTCGACACGGTTCCGTCTGTAAGGACGGCGGAGTGATCTATCAAGGAATTTCGAAAATCGACCGTTTTCTATTCACACTGCAATTTTTAATTCAAAACTGTGACTAGTGTGTTTTGCGCGCGTGTTTTATATATACAGTTCCTTGTGGGCGGTGCCTGTCTGTGTGTCGGGTCTTTGTTGTGTTTAAATTAAGGTGGAGACAGATTGGTGTGACTTACTGAACATATGCGACGTATTGTGATATTTTGACACGTGATTTTTTATGAAAACATGCATTAGAAATTTAATTATTATTGTAACACAATCCAACGCGTCCCACTCTACGGGAAGGTTGAGATGTTTGTCCGTATTTATCTCAATATTCAAAGCTAAATATTCATAAAATATTTCATGTAATTGTATAGTAAAGACATGAATTTTTTTATGAATATTTTGCTCCACATTCCCATCTTGGACATTGGAACTTGACGTCGCGTGAGATGTGGGATTGCCTTGCAAACGATGAGTTCGTTTCTAATCAATATGTTTTCATATAAAATCAAGGATCCAGACGTCACAATGCGTTGTATACGTTGCATATGTCAGCTCAATATGTCTTCACCTTAAATGTTTATAGTTAAAAAAAATATTTCTGTACAAATTAGGAGGGTGAATTTAGTTTTCACGAGCACGCGACCTGCGATTTTTTTTTTAATTCGTGTGAGAATTTCAGAGTGGTTTTTATCTTAAATTAATTAATTAAATAATTAATCGTCTATATATATTTCGTGTAGCGAACGAAAATGCTCGCATACTAATTTGTATAATAGGATTAATTAATTATAATTATTAATCATGCATTATACATAATTATATTTTTTTCAATTAATTAACAATAAAACCACGTGTTTATTTCTTTGTATACGTTGAGTATGCGGTAGAATTAATAAATAATAAAATATAAGAACGAAAGGTTTATATGAACTTGTATAGATATTGATTGTAAATTAATTTTTAAGATTATGATTTTGCTGAGGAAGCCAAGTGTAGGGGTTGCATTTACTAATATTTTATTCGTAGACTAGAGTTTCTACCAAATCATTAAAATGGGGAGTTTTTTTTAATATAAGGGTCAGTGCAGACCGAATTGTAAACTTATCTCGCATATCGAGCACGATAAATTAATAGGGTCCTTATTCAGTTCCAATAGAGTTGTAAATATAATGAAAGATAAAATTCGCTCTTTTCGCCGTTTTCTTGTCTAAGGGTTCGTGTTTTTTCCACCAATCAGATTACTGAGAAATGACGCGATATCACGTGATTGGCGTATCACGACGTTACGATAACCTGATTGGTTCATCAACGCGTCTCAGTGGGAATGCATTCTAATTACAATGAATTAAGGCTGAGATTTATAGAGCGTACTTTGACTTAGTCCTAGCTTAGATTTAAGACACTGTTGAAACGAGACAGCGTTAAATCACTGGCATAAATCTGTCTCGTTTTAACTGAAACTAAAGTCTGAGTAAAGTCAAAGTACGCGCTATAGATCTGAGACTTAGAGAACGCATTCGCCATATTTGCTCAATGTGTCAATTGTCATCACAAAACACAGCTTAAGCACTAAAATTCATATAGCAATAAAAGTCATAACTTTTGACATGATGGTTGACACACAGAGCAAATATAGTGAGTGCCTTCTCATAATGTAATTCACTATATATTTTATCTTTCCTATCCTTTCTATTAATTGAATTCTGTAAAGGTGATATTTAGCTATCTGTAGGAAAAACGTTCGAGCATGCGAGCGAAGTGAGCGCTCGGTTTTCACCGCCGCTATTACGACGCGTTTTAAGTCGAATTATTTACTGACACGTTTCACGTCGAATGTACTGACGGGTTCAAGTCGAATGTACTGACGCGTTGTCTTTCGGTAGCGTGATGTGTATATTTTTAATGGGCAGGACATACTCATAACACGCTCCGCCATCCAACGCGTATTGAGTCATATCAAGTGCTTATATTTCTATGATGAAAAACAGTACAATGATCCAATATGAAATTTTTTTGTAGGTTAAATCCACCCTTATTTGGGGCTATGCAGGTCTTTGGATTCCCTGTATCACTCGTACCGTCTCCGGCCCATTACATTTGACAGTTACTTGTGGCCGCTAGGCACAGTAGCACTTTCCTGACTAGAATTAGAGTAGATTCCTCAGTTGTACGATGTGTTTCCTTAAGTGGTTGCTACGTTTATGCAGTGACAAATTATGTGCATCAGTCTCGACAGACTTCTGGCATAGTGTGCAGATCAACCCTTCAATTCAATCAGCCTGTAAGCGTCCACTGCTGGACATAGGTCTTTCCAAGACCGCGCCACCAAACACTGTCCTTTGCCCTCCACATCCACCCGCTCCCCGCCACGTTCTTCAGATCATCGGTCCAGCGGGCTGGAGGTCGTCCCACACTGCGCTTACCGGTACGCGGTCTCCACTCCAGAACACATCTGCCTCTTCGGCCGTCTTGCCACTTCAGCTTGCTAATCCTTTGAGCTATGTCGGTCGCTTTTGTTCTCCTGCGAATTTCCTCGTTCTGGGTTTTATCCCTGAGAGTGATACCCAACATAGCGCGCTGAGCGACTTTTAATTTGTGGACGAGGCAAACTGTCAGTGTCCACGTTTCTGATCACGATCCAACCTTACCAATAAATAATCAGCTCTATAATACTGCGTTACTCCCGCTGTTACTCAATACGCACCAAGTGGCGTCGAATGTTAAAAGTATGTCTCTAGCTTTAGGTTTGTTTTAGGTTTTACTTGACGGTGATTTTGTCAATTAAACTTGTTTATTTCTATATAGTGTAACAGTTCGCTTTAGGTACGAGATTGATCGTTTTTGTGTTACGTTCCATATCATGTAGTCTGTAGTCTGTTTAATCACACAAACAAACAAAAACATGCTGTGTTTATTATTACGTATTTAATCGTATTAACTGGAGTTTGTAGATATTATAGTTATTATTATATTAGGGTGTTGTCACACTTGCACGATCGATATTGTGTCGATTCTTAATCAATGGGAACTCTGGGTTCAAGTTGAAAAACGTAAAAGCCGAGTTAAGTAATTTAAGCTCACATCGACGTTGATCAATCGATATCATCATCGATCGATGTTTCTACATCGCTCAATGCTTGATCAATGCTCAATCAATCTGATCGGCTTGATATAATAGCACATAACAATAGATTTGTAACTGTCTATAATAATATAATCGATATTGATATAATACTATCGATTTAATATGGATTATGTGTGTGTGTTAACACCCTTAGGTAGGGTGCGGTGGCGGATTTGTATAGATGTAGATTCAATATAAAACGAAACGAAAAAAATTATGGTTATTTAAGAGTTTTATAAAGTATTTAGTACATACATACATACAGATAAAGATAAACAAATAGGTTTATGAAAATAATATAACATTGTGTGTAATACGCATGTATATTCATGTAGATAGAGCGAAATTAATTGTTAATTACATATTATTAATTAATTAATTAATTAATTGTTCTTTATCAATGAAGTTTATATGCAAGCAATTTACTTTACTACTGCAATTTTAGTTAGTCGAAAGTTCAGCAGGCATATTCCGTATAATAGCTAAAAATACTGCTCAAATCAAGGAACAACGTAAAATTTTTTTTATTTATTTTAGCAAGTAGGCAATCATGATGTGTAGCAAGATGAATGCTCTCTGTCTCTTTCACACTCCCACATTTAATATTTTCTGTCTCTTCATAAAATATGTCCGACCTATCGCCATCGCCTCAGACCTATTTCCTTGTATACCGGGAGTTGATGCCATTTGTCCAACAAATCTTCATTCCTGATGATACCTTATACATATATTTTCTCATATATCAGCCTCAATAGCTCAACGGTTATAGGAGCGGACTGAAATCCGCAAAAACCACCCACAACCACCACCCGTTCCAATCCCACCTGTTGCACTATTGTCGTACCCACTCCTAGCACAAGCTTTACGTTTAGTTGGAGGGGAAAGGGAAATGTTAGTCATGATTCACGTGGCTAATATTCTTTTTTTTTTTTTAAAAATTCGTTTTACAACTAAATTCAAACTGAATATAATACGGAATATAGCCTGCTGTCCTTCAGTATTTAGTGGCACGTACATTGAAAGCAGAAAGGTTATATTTTTGCCTAAATATTCAACAACATTGTTCTATGCCTGGGTACTCCCAATATAATAAACACGTATAATCGACAGGTCCACTTATTAATTTTTTAATTTTTGTTTGTGATTTTTATCCATAAATATTTTGTATATAAGTGTACAAGTAAATATTTCTACTATTGGTACTGTCGGCGTCAGATTTCGGTTCGTATAAACTCGTCGTAAATATTTTAATTTAATGGAATTTCATTTTTCTTTTTCATTGGGGGTTTTCATTAATTGATTTGACTTGTTTCGGCTATTTTACAATTCTCTATAATGAATTAAATAATCGATACTTGCTACTTTACTCATAATTAACATTTCTGTAAATATTCATTCATATTTCTTTACTTCGTACGTTTTTAAATAATTTCGGACGGTTACTAAATCAAAGTTAGAAGTATCGTATTTTTTATTACGTTATTTATTTATATTATGACGTAATTTTTCTCTATTCTTTATGGATGTTTTATAAAATAAATAATCATCTAGTAGCTTGCAGAGTTATATTTCGTTTAACGCAAGTCATTTTCGAAGCCGACTGTACCAGTTAAGATTCGCTCGCTCGCGGTGTTATGTCGATTGAATAGTTTTGCTTATTAGTTTAAGAGTTTAATTAGTATGGTTTAACTTTGTAGCCATTGTGTGGTCATGTCGAGGTATTTAGGCCCGATCCAGACTTTAGTTCTGATCAGATACAGTATAGTTAATTGCCACTATCTTTGACAGTTCTCGATTGTCTTTGGACGTAAATGATTTAAATATCATATGAAATTAGGCCCCATGTTGCTTTACCATTTGGTAAATATATACTCGCGGATAAAAAGAGCTAAATAATTTATTTAAAAAAGTCTAGGTTGAGACTAGAGTAGATCGTACCTTGTAAATTTTTTATCTCTGCCTACCTTAGATAAAAAACATCTACCAAAAGTTTTCATTTCTTTTGTATGACAACATATAATTATACTTATATATATTTTATTTTTAATGTGTTTTAGTACATTAGCTTTGCTGCCTGACAATAATTAATTTATAGTTTAGTTTCATTCATTTGTAGATTTTTTCGTAGATTTACGGTTTTTTGAATCATTTTAGTTTTTCGAGCATTGTATTGAGAATACGTGAAATTGCCACATATATAAAATTAATTACTAATCTTTTAATCTTTTACTGATATCAATTTGCTGCCAAGGTTCTAACTTATTTTTTCAAACTAATTTTCAGCCTTTTTTATAGTCAGCTCATATATGAATACATTTTGGACATCACGTTACTACAATTTCTATAATGAATTGGGTAATTTTAACCTATTCTGATACAATGCTTCTGTTCATATTACCAATTACGGAATGCATCTTTATGACAATAAAATTAATATCTACTTTTCATTTATTTGTACGAAAAAGACCAAAAAAAATTAAGTTTGTATTAAACGAAATCTATCGATCATACTGGAAACAGATTAGTTTATTTTGAGAAAAATGGATTTCAGAATTTTACCCAAACTCTTGTTATAATGCATTTTGACATCACACTCGCCATATTTACTCTGTGTCAATCGTTGTGTCAAAATTACGGTTTACCTTAGATTGAGGACAATTTACCTTAGATTAAAAACTAAAATCGTACTTTGGACATGACAGTTGACACAATCATAGGCTTATATCTATAGAGCCTCGATAGCTCAACGGTTGAGGTGCGGACTGAATTCCGAAAGGTCGGCGGTTCAAACCCCGTTGCACTATTATCGTACCCACTCCTGGCACAAGCTTTACGCTTAATTGGGAGTATTAGTCATGATTAGCATGGCTAATATTCTTTAAAAAAAAAACTATAGAGCGCACTTTGATTTTGTTCAGACTTAAGACACTGTTAAAACGAGACAACGTTATAACGATCACATCGATCTGTCTCGTTTTAACGCTGACTTAGTCCGAGCAGTCAAAGTAGATACGCTTTATAGATTTCAGCCATAGATTAATGGCTAGAGCGTTCTCAAAATGTATGGCACTATATTTTGTTTAATCTCACAAAAAAAGATTGTGAGTGCAAATTAGCAGGTTCAAAACGTATTTGGGTACAAAAATGTCGACAAAGATGCATACCGTAATGATGTACTAATGAATGTATTGTACCTATAGTAGCGAGATTCCTCTTAGAAGAGTTTAGTCAATGATCTCTCAATATTATTATACCTAATAACTATTACTCATACTCGGGCCCCCGACATCTTGGCGTGAACAGATCGCTTTATTTTTTATCGCGAAATACGATATTTGACTTAACAGTATTTTTTTTCGTATCAAAATGAGTGTACAAAAATGTAGACATTCATACTCAGATGACAGATTTTTTTTTTACTACAATTTTAGTCAATTTGCTTCTAACTTTTATTATAAACATTTAACATTTTCTATATAAATTCTTTAGGTATTCCTTTAGTTTTGCTTCAGTGCCAATTATGGGACTTTACAACATATTACAATTACACATATTTTTGTTAAAAAGTCCCATATTTGGCACTGAAGAAAAACTATTATTATTAGAAAAAAACATTGGATTGCTAGTGAATAACAGTGTTTCCACTCTAGTGGTCAGTTGTAGAACTATTTGCCGATTTTGTATTGATTTATTTCAATGAGATCGGATTTCAAGTTATAAATGTTAGAGATCTAATAATGTTTTTTTTATTTTTGCTTTTACTTAGTTTACAGTTAAAAGAGAAGGTACTCTTTCTTTGGTGTTATTTTAACAATCGCTTTCAACCTAAATAATAAATTGTTATAGTCAGATATCATATTTCGCGTCGTTATTAAGTTTTTAGTAGCAGTTTCATTTCGGATTTTTGGGGTTTATTTTATTTATAAGCGTAATAATTAAAATTGGAATGTTAGTGTGTACTTTTCTTTTCTAGTTTGTAAAGATGCTGCTTATTTGGTTTTTAAACGTGATTTCATTATTGCCTTACTATTTACTATTATATTGTATAAGTTATCAAATGGGGCATATTGGCAAGGTTAATATGGGCACTAGGTCATTTGAAAAGGAACTATAGGTACTATACTTTGTCCATTATACTACACATTTTCTATTTGACAGAATAGTGTTGTTTGATTAGCGATAAAGATTTACTCAGTGTAGTTTTGCTATTATTTGATTCAATTTTGCTGTTGTCAACGCGGTAATATGTTATTAATTTCGCAACTTTTAAAAGGATTCTTGACAGTCTTAAATAAAAACTTGACAGGTGGGCTTATGTCAAATAGAAAATGGTATAATGTACCAGGTACAACACCAATACAATCTGTCCATCGATTCTGTGATTTTATTCGATCGTAGTATATTATTTAAAAAAAAACTGATTGTAAATTTGGGTTGTTGCAATAAATTTTAGAAAAAAATGCGTTCGCAAATAATAATCAGTTGTACCTAACGATGCCCCGGTATATGTATATTTAGTTTTAGATGTTTTAATAATTCGTTTCACCTTAGTTTCACCGTAGTTTACTCCTAATCTCCTTTTGATGTTAAATGTTGACAATTATTACTGATAAGGTACTTGACAATATGATTACTTTTCCTTGTAAATAGTCTTGACATGTTAAGATTGTAGAATATACTATTATTAAAAGATAAATGATTAACTAATTCAATTCTGTAGACTATACTGAAGTATTAAAATTAACACCATCTTTTTCCACAATATACATTTTAAAAAAGGAAAGCACCACCTTTAGTTTTTGTTTCATTATTTGAGCCTAGTTAAATGTCAAATCAAAGTATCTTTCTCTCTTTCTTACACCGTACAAAGATTGCGTCGAAAACAGAACTGACGTCTCTAATCAGTATTGACGTTTCTACCTAATATTAATATAACTTTAGAGCTTTATTCTCAGTTATTAATAATTTAGTAGGTACATTGAATTTTTGTTTGCAATGGAATGAATAAGCCAAGTACCCGATAATGTTATAACGACCGATATAATGTACAAATACCTATTTGCTATTTGTAAGTTGTATAATTATTCACAATGTATATTCAAACGCTAGGTTTTTTAATTATTATTATTGTTAGCTTAAGTTTGTTTATCACATCCCCCAACGCACATTTGGGTTATAATTATCGATTTTCACTGTGATTGTATGAAACTACTATAATTTTTAGTTTGCGCCGGTGAAACTGTTATAGACTTAGGTTTTCTTTTGATTTCTTGTAACAATTATTTGTAACTGTACCTTCGGTACAAGCTGAAAGCTAACTATATACGATAATGGGTATTTTAATGATTAATTTTAGTTTGTAGGCGCTTGCGTCCGCAGGCGGGTGGAACCATTAACATATTTTTTTGGTGATCAGGGGAATAGCACTGAAATGTTGCTTAAGGTTATTTTTTCTTCATTTTATAATCACATAGTTATTATGAGAGAATTGTAAATAAACATCCAGATACCCCTTTTTACTTTACTTTTATTTTCGCACCCCGTTTCCTTTTCGTTACATTTAGTTTTTGTTTTTTTTTTACATGTGGACCTGTCATGTAGTAACTGAAGTTTGAACACTATATTTTAGCATTGCCGTGGTCCAACAACACGCAAAGATAGAAAAACATTATAACAAGTTACTCCACACGCGAGCTTTCTTATCAAAAAATTAGGAGCCTCATAAGAGTCGTAAGTAGATTTCTAAACTGTTGCCTGCATATCTACAAGAATTAAAGATCTCTTAAAATTCCAATTTTCAATACTATTCTCTAATTTTCAAAATATGTACCTAACTCTGAAGAGTTACGCGTGTGGGTGCCTCTGTACGATTAAAAGTTTATATTCTTTCAAAGAATATCCTCAATTTGGACGATTTGATTTCAAAATAAATAGCACTGATTTAATTTTTTCCCATTAATAGGACCATGGTATTTCACTCAGATTAAAGGAAAAATAGACTAATAGATGCACCAGAATATGAATCATGCTTAGAGAAACGCTTTTAGTGACGCTACATAACAATAATTATAACTGATACTTTCTTGAATGGATGTGTTCGCGAGTGTCTATGTTTTCCTTTAGTCTGTGTGCATTCTAGTAGTGAAAATGAATTGCGCATTTTTGTACCTTATCACATTGTTATAGAGGCTAAGGTCGCATGGCCGCGGCCGGAGCCCGCGAGGCCCTTGTAGTCAATAGAGGCGACGTCGCCCGAGCTGCTGTCTCGACAATAACCCAGTGTCAGACAATAATCATTCTTATTATTTGCCTCTTAGTAGACATTTTCGTTCGCCCCTTATTATAGCCGGGGAGATGGTGGTAAATTTTTAAGAGGTGCTTGATAAACGCTGTAAGTTTGTAAAATAGTACTTCTAATTTCTACTGTCAGTTACAGTAGGTAGGTAACCACAGAAAAGACCGGACACGGGAAATTTGTAATTTGAGAATTTCATGACAGTCTGCAAGACATTTTTAATCGTATCCAATGTAACAATTACAAATCTACTCAATGCCTACATCGCCCTTTAGAAATTTGACATGTTCAGTACAGCACCTACGTACCTACTAGACAATTTTATACAAAAAATGAGATTTTAGTTAGTGATTTACAGGAAAAAAATAAATCAGAATTCCATCACTACACAGCGAAACAGTTATGCGCGATTTCATTTTAAATCAAGCATCACCTAAAAATTTCCTATCAGCTCTTTGACCATTAGTGGAATATAGTTAACGTTTTCTATAGTTCTAGAATATTCTGCATGGATAGGTGGTATCGTTCTAGTGTTTGTTTAAAATAAATGTTTTAAATAATAAAATAATACCCATTTTGTAAGTGCAATAGGTACAAAGAATCAGTAGAAACATCTATAAGTATTATATAGTAATGAGCCAATGTCTACTGTCTTACGTGACGGTTGTAACCAAACTAGTATGTCGGAAAATAATGATAAATAATCGATAATCGTGAACTATCGAATAAGAGCAGTTTTAAATTAAATGAAAGACCTTACTGCTCATATAAATTTCATCAAAATTGATTTAACAGATTTATTAGTTGTGGTCGTTATGGGGGATATCGCTTTTCAATCAATAGGTATTTCGATTACCTAATCGATATTCAGAATTGTTAATCAATTGTGTAGGTAATAATTAGTTTTACAGGTATGCGGAAGATCTAGGAACCCACCGCATTATTATCTAAATAAAACTCTTGCTTCACTATGTGATTAATGGAATAGTGTCGAAGGAAAGTAGATATTGGAACCTACATATTACTTTTTACAATCGATTTAAACAATATCTCTAAATTATTGGAATCTTTAGAATAATAACAGTAAGGTTTTTAATGGAATTTTTTACCTAATTCTGAAACTAATTATCTCCATAAATTGTTAACGTTTAAGCGAAAGTAAGAATTTGACAAAAATCGTGGCTGTTTAATATGTATATCTGTCTATTTATAATACTTAGTGTAAAATACGATTGGGTATGCATATTGTAGTAATTGATCAAAAATATAGTTCTTCGTTAGAGAAACAGTAGGTAAGTATAATTATAATAAAGTGGTATAACTTATGAGTAAGATTTATAATAATTCCAATTTGACCACTTATGATACAAATTTTGTAATGTACCTACCTTGATATATCGACTGAATGTTATATATTTACTTAATAATATGTGCTTATATTAGAGGCAGCTGTTGTTAGAAAGATGGTCCTAGTTGTTCGCAGTTATTTATATAGAACCTGCTCTCCTGAATTCAAGGAAACTGAGGTTCTACGCCCTATGTCCACTAGAGGGTATAAGAATTTCCTCAAAATCGTCTTAGATGTTTGTATAATAATACATAAAACCCACACAATAAATTAAATCACTAGTGGATGACTGGATTTACACTGCACTTTAAATAGTTTTTTAAAACCTACTTAAATAAAAATATTTTAAACGTAAATTAAAGGCGATTTAATCGTTTCTAAATTGTTATTTCTGAAAATTTAGGTCTGTTTAATTGTTTCTAAACTAATTAGTTTAATGATAGGTACCTACGACTACCGAAATCACTAAACCAAAATTAAAATAAGTATCTACCTACTTTATTAATTTTTTACGTTCAAAATTGGTTCGAAATAAAGGAACCTGAAAAATGATAAAAATCGCTGGTAAATGTTAAGATTCAATACTTAATTCATTAGATATCTTCACAGTGACGGTTAGTCGCACAAATTAAAATAAATTTTGTCTGGTGATTACAATTTACAAGTCTGACTCCACATTACTAGTGTTTGCTGCTGCTCTTAGGCTCTATTCGCTGGAGAGCTGTTGTTGCGTTTATAGGAGGTCCTTGATAAAATGATGAAGAGCTGATTTGTGTAGCTTTTTCTCACGAGTCTTTTTCCTAAATCAGTGATTTGTCTATATTAGGTACCTACTAACTGCAGTACAATACAGAAATCTATTAGGTACCTATAGTACAGAAAGTACCTAGACTTGCCAATGTCTCCTATGAGATTAACATGCCATTTATTGGGAGTTGCAATTAATTTAATAAATATTGTATCACGAACTGATTCACGAATATGTTTTTAATTATATTCAACTAAACATTATTATTTAAATTAAAAATTAAACATGCGATAAATAAGAAAGTTGTTTAATAAAACAATTAAAATCATTTACAAAATTGCAATATTCTATTACTATGCTCATGGAATGTAGACAATAGAAGCTTTTATCAATGGATCAAGCACCTCCTCCTAACTTTCCATCAGCTCTTAGCACATTTTAGTGTTAACTTTTATATTATATTCGACGTTCTATATCTACATAATAGATATGTGTGATAATAAGATTAAGCTTTCAACTAGATGAAGTACAATGAATTCTAATGATTATTATATCTCATAGGACATAGGCCAATGTTTATAAACATTATTTTTACACTGTCTATAAATATGAATGTGATTTTGTCAGTAGAACGTAACTTGTAACGTGTTAAGAGCACAGTACACATTGGCCTAACGCAGTCGGCGAACTATAGCCCAAGCCATTCTCACTCTGGCGAACGAGACCCGTGATCAGTAGTGGGCCGGCGATGGGTTGATCATGATGATTGTAATTAATTTAAGCCTCTATAGCTCAACGGTTGAGGACCGGACTGAATTCCGAAAGGTCGGCGGTTACCCGTTGCACTATTGTCGTACCCACTCCTGGCACAAGCTTCGCGCTTAATTGGCGAGAAAAGGGGAGTATTAGTCATGATTAACATGGCTAAAATTCATTTTTTTTAAAAAATTGCAAAAAGGTCGGCTTAGTTCGCATTGCTTCGCTCCATCTGCAGGTGCCGTGTTACACTGAACTATCCTATCAAAAGCTGGACAGAGTCCGATTTTAGCCGAACACCTTGAACTCTGATCATGGCGCAATTCGTAAACAGCGTGTATGTTCGCCAACACATGGGTTCAATGTGTACTGTAGCCAATAGAAATACTGCGCGGTCCAGTTTGTCATACATTAAAGATTAAAATACGCTCTGGTAATGTAAATTTTAAGGTTTATCTATACTCATAACTTTTTCTAAATACGAGTTTACATAATCTTTTAATACGACACGATAAATCTTTTCCAATGCTTTCCACGTTGTTAGTTAAATAATCGTAAGTGTTAAAACTTAAATGGCATCATAAGTCTGTTTTACCAAAATATTTTGCCGTCCATGTATCGTACCTCCTATCGCGTAGGTACGACAGACAGACAGCTGGACTGCTATATAATTAATTATTATAATATTATATATTGAGGTACTATTTAACTATTTCATTTTAACTGCGACTTGTATTTCGACACAGAAACCAACTTTTTAAATAGGTAAGTACAACTAGACCTTTAAGTATTTTATATTTATATAGAGCTTATAGAGAGATTAGGGCTGTAGGTGATTTAAGAAATGCGATGATTTGGATGCTGGGAAAAATGGCCCCTAGAAGCCCCCCTCTCCCCTCTCGTTTGGCTTTACAAAGATTAGCTAATGTCAAGTTTGTAGTTATTTGTAAAAAGTTAGTTAAACTATACAAGTATGGACCCCGTCCATGCCGGCGCTCGCCGTCACACGCACGGCATCCCCTTAGAGCGCTTTCCAGTCAGTTTTAACAAAAAAAACACTCCAAAAAGGCAGAACACGCCCGCCAGCTAATACCAACACAGACGAAGTCCCGCTAGAAGTCTTGCAGTGATGAAGTGTGAGAAAACATAATCAAATTAAATTGCTACTTTTCTGGTCAACTACCAGCGTAGTAATTTTATTATTCCAAATGAGATATATATCTACCTAATAAGTAATTGATAATAATCTATCCGATCTACTTACCTTATTCATTTATAGTAAAAAAAACGGAAATTACGTACTGTTAACAGAAAAACTTAATTTTAATATTGATTACTGTTTTTTAATTTTGTTTTTTAAATTCCACTCTATAAGGAGTCATACAGAAAAATAGGTACCTAGTTACCTAGGTAGGTATTATTGAAATATATTTAACGAATAGTTGGAAAGTCCTCCCAAAACATGCGTGAAGGACACAGGTTTTCCGAGGGATTTAACCTAAATTAAAGTAATGACAAAACAAATTGTTTAAATAGAGTGCGAACATCTAATTACCGAAGTCACGATCAAAACACCAAAGGTATTCAATAATCGTGTCGGAGGGAGACTCAAATAAAAACCATCAAAACACCCCTATTTATGCAATCTTTTAAAATGACCTCGTAATCGATTGTATGACAACGAATGAGTCGAATGTAGATTTTAACTACCTTCAATAAATCTTATATCATTTCTAACAATTCAAATTATATAGTATTTTTTCTACTCGGATAAGTATATATTTCTAGATTAACAAATGCCTCTCTGTGCCAAACACCAAAATCCGATCAATGGTTGAATCTTGAAAAGTAACTAACATTTTTTGCGTTTTAGATACCTACCCACAAGTACAGATATCGTTGAGCCGAGCAAGTAGCAACTCCGCAGCATCCAAATCACTGCACCAAAAATGATATCAGTGACGTACTAGCGTAGACAGCTTTTTGTCTTAGTTAACTTATCAAAGTTTTATAAACGCTGTGGGTGTAGTGGTTATCGCGTAGCTGACGTACCTACTTAAGTATATTAAATCATCTTTTATTGGTTTAACGTAATTATTATAGGTATTTTTGCGAAAAACAACGGGAACTTGTGTATTAGATAACCTACGATAAAAAATCTTAGTTTTGAGTTCTAGGTAAAATACTGCACTAAAAAATTTAAGTTCTAGTTTTGAGTACCTAAATTGGCGGTAAACTATAAATGAACCTACTTTCTAATCGATTTTATATTAGCTAATTCTATATTTTGATTCATTATCGTATAAAAATTAAAACCTCATATGAAAATAAGGCTTTTTGCAACAGAAAGATTTTTCGTACTATTTAGCTAAGTACTTACCTACTTAGCTGTTTATTTGAAATTTTAGGTATATTTCAATTGTGTGTATCGAAAATTAATAATAACTTTTTAAAAATTGTTCTATATTGTATCGAATCCCGTTGTGGCTTACGCTGTCGGATATAACGGCGCCAGTTCTAGTTAGGTGTTTAGAAAGAATTATTTCTATAAAATGTGATTTAAATGTCCAGATTATTCGATATTTGCTGTCTTCTACATATTACATACATTAAGATTAATCCTATTAGCGTCCAGTGAGGTTTTTTCTATCTGTGTCTAATGTTATATCTGTGCGCGGGGTAGCGCGCAATCAACTTATTACCTTATTCAAATGCTAACAGGTATGGCTTCACTCGCTAATTTCACTCACAGATGTGATAATGTAACTGAGCGGATTTGTAAGTGAAGTTAGCGGATCGCGTGAATCTGCATTTTTGACATTTGAATAAGATAATACCTATACTACACCTATTTATGCTAGAATAGATTCAGTAAATGTAGGTCTACGACCAAATTAGAGGGTAATTATAATAATATATCTTGAAACACAAATGTTATAGACGTTATTCGTAAATCGTACGCTACGGTTTAGCACTGAGGGTTCGAGAGGGACATTTAAAGTACAAATTTATCACACATCCCTCTCTCCCCGACGCTTTAAGCTCTTTTCTTATATACTAGTATTATATAAGAGAAAGAAGTTGCATGATGCATTGTTTCAAAACGTTAAATGTTGTATTAGATACTCATGAATCAGAACTTCATAATTTGCATCGTTTTTGTGGTTATATCGAATTCGAATAACTTTAAATTAAAAACCTAACCTCACAATCTAATGACTTATTTATATACTTAATCACATGGATGTACTAGATTTGTGGTAGCATAGTTGAATATCGGTGACAGGATCACGTTTTCGAATTAAATCGTAATTTTATAAAAAAAAAATTGATGTGCCTAAGTGTAATACTCTATTAATATAGTTAGTGTACATAATTATAATATAATTAGTTATTTTATTACAAGTCTTCGGACATAGTTTTTCATTGTCCGACGCATTGTAAACTTAATTAAATTAAAGAATACTTCGTGTTTAATGTCGCCTGTTGGTTCTGAAGTGTTTTAATGACAATAACTTCTAATTTGCTGCAATCTTTTTGTATACGTAAATGCTCTGTTCTTTCTTCTATGTAACTAATTATAATAACCTGTTTATATGCCCACTAATTTTATACACATTTAGGCTGAGTACACACTGTAATTTTTCCTACATGTTCTACTTATCAAATACACCTAGAATAAGTCTAGAACGCAAAATTCGATGTTTCTGTCTTACCGTTTGTGCTCACCCTAAGCGTGTAAGTATAAATTCAATTGTTTTCATTAAGTTTACTTATTTGGAGTAGCAATTTGCACTGATATGATACATCTACTTACTTTACTAACTACCTATATTTTTCCGTCTTAATAATTACTCATTTCCTGGATTTCCGTAAACTCAAATCAAAATATAATAATTGTACTGACTAGTTGGTAGGCAATTTTCTATTCAAATTTAGGTGTTACTTTCACTACAATTGTGGACACGTAGCTCGATACGTTAGAGTTTTAGAATTTACCAAACATTTTTATATGTATAAGCACGCCACAGAATTTATTGCAATTCAAAAATACCTACCTAGTCAGTTTTTTAATGAATGTATGGTTAAATAGACGATGTATGGTTGCATGGTAGAGAAGCGATGTGTTGTGGCGTTCGGTGTACTAAATGGTAAAATTATTCTATTATCATCTATCTATACTCGCCGTGCACACGAATTATAATGGGTATCGGTAGCTGTGTAGACTTGATTGTGATATCAATAAACATTTTCATACGAGCATCCAATGATTCGTTTTATTTTTAAACCCCGACCCAAAAAGAGGGGTGTTATAAGTGTGTGTATCTGTCTGTGGCATCGTAACTCCTAAACTAATGAATCGATTTTAGTTTAGTTGTTTTTGTTTGAAAGTTGGCTTGATCGAGTGTTCTTAGCTATAATCCAAGAAAATCGGTTCAGCCATTTGAAAGTTATCAGCTCTTTTCTAGTTACTGTAACCTTCATTTGTCGGGGGTGTTAAACATTTTTAATTTACACTTGTTACTAATGCCCTTATAATGTACAAAAGAAATACCTAGGCATTGTACCTGTAGCCTATGTGACATAACCACCAAAACCGCAGTAAAGTTCGCAAGTCGTCGATCAGATTTTAAGTATATTATGAAAACGCTCTTTTCATGTTGTGGTTTTTCACACGCTGCACTACCGCGAACAAAGAGGCGCTGCAAGGGTAGATGTCTCTCTAATTAAATTAATTTTCGAAAAAACCTACTAGGTAGGTACCTATTGTGCCGGGGACTGATAGTCTACTGGACCAATTTTGATGCGATATTTTGCGTTGCATAAGGAGGTGCCTAACTATAACATCTGAGCTAGTTCTCAGGCTATAAAAAGGGGCGCTAAGGTCTACTTTGTGCTAAAGTTATCAGTTTAAAAAAAATACTTGTACCTTAGCCTAACTAGTTCATCTATAATAATACTTACTGGGATTTCGTCGTAGGTATCATATTTACTGGATAGGTACTTCCCGGTCATATACTCTCTGGAACATCGAAGACTCGTCACTCGGATAAAGCAGCTGAAGAAAGTCCTTACCTATTTTATATTTTGTTCTGGTACCTACTAAGGTTTGCTTAGCCTTAACTTTCTAATGGCCGAAATTAATAAATGCAATCGGTCGATAATTGCTACGTTGTTATTAATCAAAATGTTATCTATCGACAGGTTACATATAAATTGAATATGAATTTCGGCCATATACCTACCTAGGTAGGTAACTCGATTTATGTTTCTCTCTTTTCGTTAGGCGCGGCATTCCGGAGAGACTATTATTCGCTAGATGATGCCCGCAGCTTCGCCCGCGTGGATTTAGGTTTTTAAAAAATCCCGTGGAAACTGCTTTTCCGGGATAAAAAGTCCCATATGTGTCAATTTCCGGGATGCCAGCTACTCCTGTAGTCTGTACCCATATAAATCTGCTAAGCGGCTGGACCTTTAAGAATCATGTGGGAACTCTCTGATTTTCCGGGATAAAAAGTCCGTCCCCGGGACGTAAGCCAACTTTGTACGCAATTTCATCGAAATTGGTTAAACTGTTGGGCCGTGAAAAGGTAGCAGACAGACACTCTTTCGCATTTGTAATATTATACCTAAATGATTTTCAAAAGGTTATAAAAGGCACATTATTCTAAGGTGATAAAGAAAACAACAGGATATCGTATGAAGTAAGTTTCTTTTAAAACTAATTTTAAGTTTTATGTATTATACATATTATGATACACCCAGATACAGTTTGAATATTATAAGTTTAGGTATAATTAGAAAACATTTTGCCGAAAAACAGAATTCCACTTGTTGCATGTCGGAGTCGGACAACAGTCTCCCGACTATCGGACGACAGTCTTCCGGCTATCGGACGACAGTCTTCCGGCTATCGGACGACTTAGTTATACATATAGAGGGTTATAATTTTAAATTATACAGAAAGTTATTGGAAAGGGATCTCTATGGTATATTCTCAAAAATTTTTTGTATATAAACTGTTAACATATTTAATTGTATGTACCTTTTTGGCACTGGGGTTTACATCTTTGCCTCTAGAGCTTCAATAACAGATACGTTTTACATTTTTTTTTTGTGTATCCCTTACAAGTTTTCGACTGCGAGCCAACTTGGCGCTAAAGGACTGCGAAATAAACTGTCAATGGTAGTGATTTTAATAGGAAATAAATTTGAGAGTATGTATTCGCATCTTTTTCTCACCAATGTTATCAGAAAAGGACAGACAATTAATTTAGAACTGTCAAACCTCGTGAATTTAGATGCCATCGTGAGCCTATTTTTACGAGTAGAGTGCACTATTTTGTTTTTAAATTTTAAATTAACTTTCCGTCCTTTTTAGCAATATTAAAATGAAAAAGATGCAGATACTCTAAATTTAGTATAGAAGGAAACAGCAGTATCTACGTTTCACATACAAGGTGTGGAGAAAAAAACTATAGTTACCGGTAACGTTACAAAAGTATCGATACTCCCAACTGAAGTAACGATACTTATGTTACGATACCACGTAAATTTAAGTTTAAAGCTTTCAACTTATTGTAAGATTCCATCCACGTTACCCACGTTTTTTTACGATTATTGACAGATTACATCAAAGTCCTTAAGCGAATAATTAGCCTCGATTAGCGCACACTTTCCGCCATTCAATAAATTACACGTATGTGCACATTATGTACAGTGTTACGGAAACGCACACTAAAAGACTTAAAAACATTCAGTCGAAACCAACACAAACCGTAGTAGGTACGTTAATTAAGAAAAATTTATATATTAACAAAAATAAAATTATAATATTTTTTGATGTATTAAATTATTTCTCATATGCTTAAACCAAAAAAGCTAGGGATACTGTTTTTTTTTCTTTTTCTTGTTGCCACTCAAGCTTCGTAACGCTTGGTCAGCTAACAACTATTTTTAAACAAACAAAAATATATAATGACAAATTGCATACAGTTAAATTATGTACTGAGATCATATTTAATACATCACAGGTGTTAAAGAGAATATATTAAAATAAATTATAAGAACGTAGTGTGCTTCTATTTCCGCGTCCAAAGTTTCGAATACAATCTCTTTCTTTCTACAAAGACAAGAACAACTTCAGAGCCCGTCATGTCCACACGTTATTTGGCGAGTGTACGGAAATACTGCGAAATACCTACTTTAACAGTATGTAAGTATTGTTTTACAGGTCTATTTCATGAAGACCGTTTGGCTATTATGTGTGTGTGAGTGTACGTACGTTGTACACACGTACGTTGTTACAGTGTGCGTAGCAAGTCTCGAACGCAATGCAGTTTATATTAAGCGGAATTTTTATTGCGAAATTAGTTTCACGACATGAATTTCATTATCAATTGCACGTGTAAACGTCTAATTTCGCAATGCATGAATTATGAAATTAGACGTTTACACGTGCAAGATAATGAAATGAATGTCGTGAAACTAATTCATTCTCCACTCCATTCTCCACTCGTTTCGTAATGTAAATTCCGCTTTACGCGCACAAATGCTCAAATACTTATCTGTACACATACTACGACCAAGGCTGAGCGGTCTTCATGAAATAGAACAACTATACTTCGAACATCACTAGTGCTATATTGTTTTCAATACAATTAAGAGAGAGAATACATATTGAATTTTCCAATCGTCAGTTTGGATTCAATTCAATTAAAAATATTTTACATTTTTCATTCAATTCAGTTCAATATTATGTATTTTGAACTTCGCAATTTGCATGCAATTTGTTCAATTACACAATATTCTGAATTTTACATTCATTACGCACTAATGATATTCGTAGTACCGTTTCCACTCTGTCGTAATTAAAAGTTAATTTCGCATTTTTCCAGTACAGTCTAATTTGGCACATAACAACATCCGAATAGAAAATTTTTAAACAATAAAATTTCAAATATTTTAAAGTGTAATCTCAAAAACGAAGGTCTTGTGAACCACACTGACAAATATTTGACCCAAAAATGCAAAATTTTCGGTCAAGTATTCGTAAATTAATTGAATTTGGGGGTATTTTGCATTAGGTTGTATATGGCTACCAATACCCATAATTAAATGAATTAATGGCAACTGACGGCAACCCTAACACGAGCTAATGTTTAAACATTTTGAAGCTACTCCTTATGTAGTAAAGTTAAGACTAAAGAAACTCCGATGTAACTTTTTTTAACTTGAAAATTTACTCAGGGACGACTCGCAAAAAAAGATTTCGAATAAATTGCGGGTAATTCAAGCGTTCGTTCAAGAGACTACACGTAAACACATTTCATAAATTCAAGAACTAAGTCAAAACGCTTTAGAAAACAAGTCGTATTATAAAATAAAATCGAAACACCTCGTAATGATTAATTAATAAAGAAAACACAAAGCGCGCAACGCCTTATAAAATTAGTCTTCTCTTATTATTTATTTATTTGTCCAAGTTGAAAAATTCATTTATAATTTCATAGTTATCTAGACTCTAGTCAGACCTGCTCAGTGTCCCAACACCGAAACATAAGGCGAAAATTATCGTCATTTACCACACTAAGTACTAATTTCTTTCACGAATTTCTATGTACAAAATATTTTTCAGTAATAAAATCTATTGCATAACCCTGGGCCTGAATATGTTAAACATCTATTTTATGGAAATAAAAAATGAATGGAATTTGAAATTAATTAAAATTCAGAATTACGTTTCGCATTCAATTAACTTTGAATTTCCAATTAAAAATGCAATGGATTTTATTTTTGAAAATTTAACATACGTACATTCGTTTAAAGAAAATTAGTAACTAAATGGCTCTCGTTGACTATCCCTAATGTAAAAACCTATCAAATGAAGAAATTTTTATAATGAAATGCAATGAAAATGAATGTCTTTTAAGTATTCCACCGCGGTCCCAACCTAAACAGACATGAAAATAATTTGTACTTTATTTAAGGGACTGCGGTTTGACATATTGAAATTTTCCATTCCAAAGTAAACACAGTATTTTGGACAACCAATTAAAAACAAACGTTGATAAATCATACAAAATAAAATAATCCACTATACAACAACTTACGTTAGCCCTTGTTATATTGAACTATGACACAAAACACAAATACTCAATGTCTTTGTAATAATTATTGTAAAATAATATTTAATCTATCATTAGGGTTGTGACTGATACTCGATACGTATAATTTAGTTTTCCTTAGTTTACTTAAAAGGTATACAAGTAGCTTCCTGAAAGGCCGGCAACGCATCGGCGCCGCGGCGATACCTTTGGTGCTGCAAATGTTCATGGGCGGTGGTAATCACTTAATATCATGTGACCCACCTGCTCGTTTGCTCGCTATTTTTTATAAAAAAATAAAGTAGCATCTCGCTGAAATGCGTAAGAAGCGTACTAATACGATCTTGCTACCGCGAACTGACAATAAAATTATCACTATCATCATTATTATCATCAGCCTGTGGACGTCCACAGCTGGACATAGGCCTTCTCTAAAGAGCGCCACCACACCCGGTCCTCAGTCTTCCTCATCCAGCCACCTCCCGCCAACCTCTTTATATCGTCGGTCCATCGTGCTGGAGGGCGTCCCACTCTACGCTTGCTTATACGCGGTCTCCACTCAAGAACTTCGGCCATCGCCGTTGGTGCCGGTAAAATTATCATACGAATTTTACCTTTTAAGCAAACTAAGGAAAAACGGACTCTATATATTACTGGATTCTGATCGCAACTAAATTTTTGAGTTCCCATCTTTCTCTTACTAATATATGAAATGAGAAAAGGACTGACAAACTTAATTTAAAACTGTCAAACCTCGTGACTTTAGGTGCCAATCTTGACCAATGACCAGTGTTTAAATTGGTGGAGTAGCACTAAAATAGTCTTAATTTAAAAATCAATTTCCGTCCTTTTTTAACAATATTAAAAAGAATAAGATGCAGATACTCTTAATTTAGTTTAAGAGAAAAACATCAAAATTCAGAATCGCCTATATCGACAAAATCATATCATCCCTATTTATTTATTATATTAAAACTGGCAATAACAATTTTGTTACTCGAAGGGGTAACAAAATCTCGCTTGAGTATTTGTATTTATTTAACACTAAGTTGCTTTTGGTTGAAAGACTACATTTTTACCCGACTACGTAAAGGAAAGAAAAATGTTTTGTGTAATGTACACTCACGAGTGTTATTTTAAGAGTAATCGGGTTGCAGATTTTTCTGTCTCTTGTTAAGATTCTTTGTACTTTTCTCCCAAGGGAGAGAGAATAATACAAAGTTTCTGGCACTCAACGAAATGCATCGAAAAAACTTCCTCGTTTTCAATGAAAATTTGATTTTCAAAGCAACGCATTAGCATTTTCAAGGCATTTACCATTGTGACATACATTTGAAAATAGGCGAAAGTATGTATACATTAAAACGTACGAAATTTAAAACTTGTTACCTAAACCAAATTTAAATCTATCTCTAACGACTAATATAACTTAATTTACTTGTCAGAGATCATATTAAACTTATAATTAATTGTCACATCATAAATATATTGCCTGAGACTTGGGCAGAATTGTGTTGTTTGAAGTATATTTTTTTTAAAGACCAAAAATATTGTTATTGAGCAAAATTTTGAAAAATTGTGATGCTTTCAGTGACAAAACGGGTTTATATATTATTATTATACTATTATAAACGTCTGAAACTATCTTACAAATTACTTAACATTATTATATTGTTCTCCGAGATGCGTGTAGCATCGTCGACAATCAAAATAAATTAAGAGATAATATAAAATAATTTGCACAATTGCCTTAAGGTTTTAACACTACAAGGATCTACCCGCGAAATTCAAACTGAATTTGGTTTTTCGCAATTTATAAACTAATATGACAAAGCAGGCTTATGGCATTCTAATAGCGCCAATTGCAGTATCATCTCCACAGGTTTATATAAAAATCTTTACTTGAAAGTGTCCAGTTTAAAAAATTAGTCAGAGTATCGACTAATTTGTGCGTAACTCACGTCAAACTCAGTATTATGACTGACTGATATGACTATGACTGAATTAAATTTGAATTTCGTGGGTAGACCCGTATCGTGCACCTTAAACGAAACCCGCGCTCATGTTGAACCGTCCCATGATAACTGAACAAAGACACTATTCTTGACATAATCTGAGGTCATTCTAACATTATGTTGAACCACTCGAATCCAATTAAGTTGACCAGTTTGAAATAACTGCTACTAGACTACTGAAATCAGAGCTCTTATTCTCTAATCATTCAAACAGTATCGTACTCATAACTGCAATTTGTCTCTCAACAGTTCTTGAATGACGAGTTCAACGTAGGATTGCCAGATGCCCCGTATTTTACGGGATACCCCGTATTTCAGTATATGATAATTCAGAAACCCGTAATTGCGAAAATGAAATACGGGTAAATAAAGCCCGAATCTTTTAGCAATTCAGCTGGAGCTGGCTGGCGAAACCAAACCCTGACGTCCAGTAGAAATCATATTATTTTCCTTGTGCGGCAATGCGTGGACCAATACCCGCGTAGTCTAAGCAGATTCAATATTGATACTGTGAAGGCGGAATCACAAGTTAAATATGACTAAGTTAACATGCGAAGAGCTTTAAAAAGCTGATTCTTCAAACAATAAGTATTAAAAAAAACCTGGTCAAGTGCGAGTCGGAATCGCAAAGGAAGGGTTCCGTATGCATCGTACAGGATATTTTAATATTTTTATGTGCAACACAGCAATTTAATGACAACAGCGCCATCTATATGTGATTTAGTAAATGTTTTTTTTTGTGAACACATTTTAATTTTTTTTTAATGATCTAACCACAAATTCTCTGTTTTCGGATTTATTCTTTTACTTGTGCTATAAGACCCACCTACCTACCAGACAGACAGACAACAAAGTGATCCTATAAGGGCCTTTTCAGTGCGACGCGGACGACCCACGCGGACGCCCGCGATGGACGGCAAAATGTATGAAACCTCAACAACTCCGCGACGCGGACAGCTCCGCGTCGCTCCGAACGCGCTGTTGAGGTTTCATACACTCCACCGTCCGCCGCGGACGTCCGCGCAGGCCATCCGCGTCGCACTGAAAAGGCCCTAAGGGTTCCGTATGTTCCTTTTGATTTACGGAACCCTTAAAATATTTATGTAAAACACAGCCTCCCGTAAAAAAATCTAAAACCCGTGTTTTTTATTATGGTAGCCCGTAAATCAAGAAGTGGCAGATGGCAACCCTAGTTCTACGTCACAAAATGCATTTCACGCGCGGACACGATTGCAATCTCAGAGAATCAAGACCTAGAAAGATAATACCAGAAAAGCGTCAACTTTATCCAATACCGACAATGCTCTCAATCTGTAGATCGATTCCGGAAAACCTGCATCTATCATTATTATTACAATCGCAATTGTTTTGATTGGCTGAATTTATGGTATTCTTGCTGCAACAATGCATTGTATCCAATAGCGAGCGTCGGCCAGTAAGAGGTGATTGCGATAGTCACACTGGTAGCTGTCCTTTTACCGTAATCGAGCACCTGGGTTGAATTCCTTTTCAGTTTTCAGCTGCCTAAAAAAATCTCTTTTCTTGATGTTCAACTGCTGCGGGTGTTGCACATCGCCTCGGCCTAACTGGTGCGCTTGAAATGCGCCTGCGCAAGTCTCGCCACCTTCGGGGGACGGATGTGCGCCCCGTGGCCGCATTCGTGCTTGTGCTTGTGCGCTGGAGACTTCTTCCCGCTGTTCGCCAGCCGCTTGCGGGGTTTCAAGAAATCTGGAAAGAAGGAAAAGTCGAATTGAGTCAATGGATTGAAGGAAAACAGTTGATTTTGGAAGTTTTGTCTTATTCCGTTAATCGTTGTAGACGGGCAATTCGGGGAATTAAAAAAAATCGAATTTAAAAAATGAGATTCGTTCTCAAAAGAAAATCAACAGGTGCACTAGTATGTTTGAACTTTTATAGTATTCAAATACATTTCTATTTAAATAACATAAAAGTGCGTTTTTGTTACACCATGAAAAGGATGACGTATGTTACAGAATAAAGTGCTCGTAAAATCTACATCGAAGGCGGAGCTGCACCCGAGTAATTTGGTCCAAACTTTACGATCCAAAAACTGGAGGTTCGTTAAGACCCGGATGGCTGTGCAGGACCCTTGCAGTTGACATTTTTACGACTCCATCCGTAGGGATAAGACCGTAAAAAAGTCCCTCTAGCGCACTTAATGCACCAAAATCTTTTTCTTTCAAAATAAATCCTACAAAGCGGCGACGCCCTTTGGGCCCATTTCGAATTTTTGAAAAAAAATATAACCTTAATAACTATAAAAGTTTTACGATCGTTTTACTACCGTTTAATCTGTATCATAATGGGCGAAGGCTGTGAGTTACTATAGTGGGATTGTTTCGAGCACAATGTGTTCCTAGTTTACGAAGCATTGGCGTGTAAACTTCAAAGTTCACGAGCGTAGTGATTAGATAATGCGTATTGCGTACGTTGTAAAATTTTCAAGGCAACGGGCTTGGCATTTTTATGGATAATTTGTTTACCTAGCCGTATCATCATTATAATGAAGTTTCTCGATATATTTACAAGTTAACAAGACACATAAGTTTGTCTTTTTAGACTTTAATTCAATGGAAAAGTTCGTTATTGGCGTTGATGAGGTCTTTCTCTACACTAATAGAGTAGGTATTTGCATTCTTTTCTTTTTAACGAATTGAAACGAAATTAGTGCTACTAGAAAGAATCTAGTGCTACTCTACAAGCAAACACATCTAAAGTCACAAACTTTGACAGTTTTAAATTAAAATTAGGTTTGTCCGTCCTTTTCTTATTACATTGGTAAGAAAAAGATGCAAATACCTACTTATACTAAAAATTAGTTGCCATCCGAATCAGCATTATGTTAGTAACCTAGCACAATTATTGTAGTAATTAGTGTGTAAAGTGATCACACTAATATTATAAAGGCGAAAGTTTGTGTGTGTGTGTGTGTGTGTATGTTTGTTACTCTTTCACGCAAAAACCACTGGACGGATTTGGCTGAAATTCAGAATGGAGATAGATAATATCCTGGATGTAATAAAATCAACTAGATCTAATGGAGCCCAAATAGGAGGACACCAAACTACAATAAAGAGACTTGTTCAAATTACAGATACAAAAATATAATCGATTTAAAAGTCAGCATGTAGGAGCTAAAGCGTAACACGAGCCGAAGGTATATACCTAGGTAGGTAGTTGTTGGGAGGCGGCATGGCAACACGCAGCGACTGCTGAAGGTCAGAAACATGTGATTTGCTCTCGTCTCGCGCACCACGTGGTCGAATTGAGACGACAAACAAGTCTAGATCATCTTTACATTTTAGTGACTATTTTACAAAGGCGCAATTATGAATTGTTAAGGTTATTTTGTGGTTTCTGGCCTCAGCCACATTTGGGTCAAGTTTGGACGGTCACTGTATGCTACTGAAGATCATAAAGGGGAAAATCTTAGGAAAAACCAGTCAAGTGCCAGTCAGACTCGCGCATTGAGGGTTCCGTACTTGGGTAATTTTTCCAACATTTTGCACGATAAATCAAGAACTATTATGAATAAAATTAAATAAAAATCTGTTTTAGAATATACAGGTAAAGCCCTTTCATATGATACCCCACTTGGTATAGTTATTTTACTTTGAAAATTGAGGCATATTAAAAAAAAATCTGTGATGTAACCACAAATTCACGGTTTTCGGATTTATTCCTTTACTTGTGCTATAAGACCTACCTACCTGCTAAATTTCATGATTCTAGGTCAACGGGAAGTACCCTATAGGTTTTCTTGACAGACACGACAGACAGATAGACAGATAGACAACAAAGTGATCCTATAAGGGTTCCGTTTTTCCTTTTGAGGTACGGAACTCCAAAAAGAGGGGTGAAAAGAAAAAGGACTACGAGACATAAGGGAGTGGATTGGAAACTGGAATAGAAGTGGAAAAGTACTTAAAGTAAGAGTAAATTACAAAAAATACTGATTAAGTTGAAATAACAAACAGTAGGCAGATTGTTGTACAAACGTTGTAATTTCAAGGTTAAGATAACGATGAAAACTATCCTAAATTCGACGTTTTTAACGTATTATGCATGTATTTGTCAGAAACCAAATGTCCTTGGCTAAAAGAAGATCGATAAGGAAACAGCCAGTTTGGAAGAATAGTAGATAGGGTTGCTACTTTCATTTTAGTCCCGACTTTCATATCGATTTCGTGTCTATAGGACTTTGTTCGCATAATTTACCAACAGCTTATAGTACCTACTGGGAGATAATGTAAGTAAGAAGAATTTTCAGAATTCCAGATATTGCCCCCTACATCCAAACTCACAAACTTTATCTTTTTATACCTAATATTAGTGTAAATAATATAGACAGTTTGGCGTTTCAAGCGGCTAGTTACCTGGTTGTATTGAAAAAATTATCCTCCTTCCTTATCTTTCCTATCCTTAGTCCTCAGGGAAAGTAATAGGCAGATATTTTAATTTAGTAAAAGCTAATGCCAATTTGAAAAGGTACATCTTTGATTATTCGGATAGAAAAAAAATGATCAAAATGGACAAGTGACAACCCTGCTTGTGGGTAAGGCTTTGGTGCCAGTTAATAATAACGACCATGGCGAGTGTTTTCGTCGGAACCACTGTAAAAAACTATCGCGAGTCAGTTTGTGCAGTCCGGGAACTATGTCAATGACGTCACAAGTGCCAAGGCCGACTGGTCACCACGCGGCTTTAGGCCCATTTCCCGCCAAAACCTTTAACTGACATATCACGTGTATATTAAATACTCGTACGTCTTATAAAACGTTGTAGTCAACCAGTTTTATAATATGAATATTAAAGTAATTATGATATTTACCTAAAAAAAACGTGGAGTCGAAAATAACTAACCTCAAATATTATAAACAAAACAACGACAAAATTTTAATATCACAGATTTTATGATAAACAAAAGATACATAAAATACGCCTATCCGATACTAAACAATCCAAGTGAAAATACTTTCACAGTGTTACGTAACAGTTTCCCGCCAAACATTCAATGGAGCGTTTCGCGCCATTTTCTTGTTGATATAACTCGGATGATTTGGGACGGTACGTCCGCGATACGGAGGCGTATTCGCGATGCTATTTGCATGTGTTTGACCAGCTAAGGCCGGCTCCACACGCGTTGGTGTCAATACTCGTGCCAACGTTGGTCGGTTTTTTTTAAATTCATTATAGGCAAGGGCTTGACCACAATCACACCCGCTGGAAAGTGATGATGTGGCCTAAGATGGGATGCGAAAGATGAATATAATGGAAGAGTATTTTCGTGAGGCGTCCACATGTTGGCTATTAATAATACAGTTCTGGTCCGGCATAGCCAACGTGAAGATGTCCGATACAGAAATTGAAATTGCTCTTAGCGCTTTTACAGTACTGAGTGCATATAATTTGTATTAGTGAAAAAAAAATTTTTTTTTGTGATGTAATCAGAAATTCACGGTTTTCGGATTTTTTCCTTTACTTGTGCTAAATACCGACCTAACATACCTGCCAACGGGAAGTACCTACCATACTTATAGGTTTTCTTGACAGATAGAAACAAAGCGATCCTATAAGGGTTCCTCTCTTCCTTTTGAGGTATGGAACCCTCAAATCCGACACAGAATAGCCAACTTCCAACGTTGGCGCCCCAAGTGTTGAGGCGATTAATGCTAATCTCCCGATCCACACATTGGGCGACCAGTGTTGGGGCCAATGTGTGGAGCCGGCGTAATACGGTTTAAGTTCGTAAACATGCGGGTGTGCGTAAACAAAATGGCCTTGGCGATCATGCGCGTGCGCCGAGCGTGGCCGCGTCGCTTCTATTCAAACTCTACACATATTAACGTGGCATTATCAATATTTTATCACCGCCAGACTAATAATAATATAGAGCTAATGATACACGCCTAAAATATAGTAAAAATGATGAAATTATTTCCCTTTCGTATTCTAAAGATAAGTTTTAACTCATTGGAATTCTGATATGCATGTTCTGATAGTATTAAATTATAATCATGTCAGTAGGTATTTTATTTTAATTTTAGTACATTATTACACAATCAAATGATGGTTTAATATGGAAAATTCAAAGGGAAGGTCAGTTTTTAAACACAAACTTACAATTTATTGTTAATCGATTTGACTTTTACAAGCTCTTATAATAGTGCAATATTTTTCCATTGCAGTGAGTTAGGTAGCGGTTAGGTAACTATTTTCAATTCCAGTATCTTTAAATTTTAACAAGCATAATCATCATGATCAATATCAATGGTTAAAGGTATTCTACAATCTCATCTTGAATATCACTCTGCCAATAAGCACTTGGTCCGCGTGGTGGACTATGGCCAAACCCTTGTCTTATACACTACTAACCAGTTAACGCGCTTAGTATCTGCAAGCGTTCCAATAAGAGTTGTCGAAATGGCGTGGTTATTTTGAGCGACCTAAATATCTGCGCGGGCGCACCACGCAGCGCCTCGCGTGTCATTCGTTGTTCGTGAATTGCCAAACATTTTACTGTAGCGTTTTTATTTACGTGCAAATGGAAATAGGTAATCATTCAATTCACTAGGTACTGTCACTGTTTATGAAAATAATTATGAAACTTGCAACAAAACCTCGAGATTTCACCTGTCAAATGACAGGGGCCGTCGTGTAAATAAAATTAATTTTTTTTTTGAAACTTTGATTTCATGTCACCCCTATTGCTGAAATACCTAATTGACAGATGGATCTATCTGGATCAAACATAGAGCTCCCTCACTCTAGTTCACTCTCGTACTGTAACAATAATAATCATTCAATTACCCAGAGAGTATGACGAATGACGTCTAGCAATAGTAATATACCGTTGAAACACTTCAACTAGTTTGCAAGGTCAGATAAATTGTGCTCTGGATAAAAATTGACAACTTGATAGGTACCTATGTAAAGAATTATCTGGTTTTAGTATACCGAGACCTTGTAAAAAGAAGCGAATATTACTTACTCTAGCAATATTTTCCCGTCCTAAATTGCAATTACCAGTAAGATTTCATGTAGAGAATCAGAGCTCTGAACAAGTGTACATGTAGTAATTTCTCAAAGAAAACATAGGTAGGAGAGTAACATTTTTTTTTTAAATAATTTCGTATTCTATTCAGGTACACCGAAGGTCGCCTCTGATGTAGGTATGCAATATGCATATCCGTTGCCTTACACGACCAGAATCTTTATAGGAGGAGATGAAAAAATTATGGACGAAAGGGTGGGAGAGTTCGTAAAGGATTCATCTAGCGTCCAATTCACTTTTTCCTCCGGTCACGCTTCCTTTAAAATATATATCTCTATGCAACATTATGCATATTGCATTTTACTCCATGGGTCATATTCATGTCATATTCTGTCATTTGGAGCTCAACGCATATTGCACAGGATATGACAAACGCAGACTGAATTCATAATTTCATTCTCAACTTGTACTGCCACAAGAATGTCTTAAACTGTGGAACATGACGTGTGTTATGAAATTAGTACTGAATATATAAAACTCATTACGTTACGCTACTGAAGTTGTTTCGTAGATTCTACGAGTAAAAATTTTGTGAAATGTAAAATAAAATACACAATTTCTTGTAGAACTAACTAATATCTTCGCTTATCGATTTAGAAAATAAGAGGCTTCTGAAAGATGCAAAAGAATACTTAATGCTTAAGTTGAGAAAGATGAAAAACTGAATACTAATCATTACGAGCTCTAACTAGGATATGATAGAATTCAGCAGTCTTATTGAGCAAATTCTGCAGATGATATCGGAAATATTACTTCAAATAATAACAAGGCCATTAGGAAGATTTCACGAACACCTGAAAGAACTTGAACATTCTGAGATGAATCAACGTAAATTGGTCTTCAAGGGACACTAACGAGCGTCGCGTGAGGAAATTCAGTTGCAAGCAAATAGGATGACGTATAAACACTTGTAAAAATGGACACCACGAACGAATAGAATGGAACGACGATAGACGTAGCCCACGCGCCACCCGACGGCCTTACGCTCATTTATTTTAAAAATATATCTTTGAAAACAATTTTACATTTCTAACAATCTGAACACGGGACTGGTTTAATGACGTATAGCTTCCAAACAAGTCTAAACTTGATCGGGCGCGTCCCGTGGCTCGCTACACGTAATCTCGTCGGTAGGTGTGTATAGTGATTGTAAGGGGGAAGGGGGATTGGAAAAAACGGCCGCGGATTTGTCAGGCGTAGGTGGCTGCGCCCCGCAACCAAACAGGTTGTTTGCCTCGTTGCCCTAGCGCACACTGACATTTTATTTTCTTGATTATTGCACAGGGTTACTGTAACCAGTAAGATTTCTGATCTGATATTCTAAAAATAAACAAGATATACTCATATATTTCAATTCAGATTGTATAACTATGACCTAATATGCCTGACAAGCACCAGCTACCGACCTAACGAGCGTGGATAATTTGATTCCATTCAGCTGCGCCTAGACGGGAAACCGAATTATGGCAATGTCGGTAAGATAGCGAAACGGGAATGCCACTCGCTTGCATTGTGATTGCGAACCAGTTCCCAAATATCTAGGTCAAGTGAAAGGCGATTCGATGTCAAAACGCCCGCTTATTGCGGATACGACGCGTAACGCGACCACGTCGACTTGATGGCTACTATTTCTTCCTCTGTAAGTTGTAACTAAATCTATGCTTCAATCTGCAGTTGATTTATTATTTGTTTATAAATACATATTTGTACTTTCTGGGTTTACCGCTGAATCATATTATGTTTCACTTTTGTGGTCATCATTGAAATCTATGTTGTTATCTACAGTTGATTTATGATTTGTTTGTCCTATTTTTTTCTTTTGCGGTTATTGTCTCTACTCTAATCTCATTAATCAGTGTTTATTTCGGCTTTAGTAAGTTCTAATTTATTTCTTCGGACAACCCTAAACGATGTAGTCTAGCACAACTGGACGCTCAAGGAAAAAGAGTAACAAAAAGCAATCCTGCGCAGCTTGAATATCCGTATAACTCTGTATAGGTATACATTATACGCCGGCTACTGGTTTTGAGATGTGGAGGCCTAAACAAATAAATGACAGGCAGGTAGTGTGCATTGTATCCCGCTCTTAACATTTGTTCAATATTATCTGATATAGTTTATTTAAATTGCGGTTGTTTTTTATCTTCCTCGTGACGACGAGTGTTTTTATGTTTTATTGCCTGGACAAAAGGTGAAGCGTGCTTGACAGATAATGAGCAACTTTGTAGGATTTCGAGTGATAAAATATCAACAACATTCACAAAGTATGCCAAATCATTTTAATCATTATTCATTTCATTTGTATCAAGTCTTATCTGTGTTCCCATTATAGTACCGGGATTTAGACATTGCTCCAATAACACATAAACAAAGGAAACCGCCACAGGAAACGCCATTGTCATTGTAGTTTAATCATCATGGGCTGTCTGAGTCAACGACGCGTCTAGGTTAATTTATCAACCTAATTATTTATAGCATGAGTGAAATTGGCCAAGCGAACACCAGGCCTTTGTTAACTTTCATTCTCGTTACTGTAGATGTATTTATTATCATAAACGACAACGTTGACGTAAGCGACAATCATTTAACAGACACGTTAGTGCATCATTAAACTAATGACCAAACGAATAGTGCTACTTTCGATTCTTTTGTTACAAGGCTTACAATTTGAGCAGGCAATAAAGTTGCCTAAAATATAGAGTAACAAGTAACCAACGCTATTAGATAGCTCAAAATTACTACTTACATCCAATGATCTGGTATCAAGCAGGTAATTCCGACAGGTCTAGACCTGCCTGACTTGTACGCTGCAATTATTCAGATTTGATCTTTTATAGAGGATGTCGTAAATTGGATGTTTCGCAGCATTGAATTCAAGTTGATACATTGAATTAGCGTTTTTGCTGGAGTGCATTTTTTGTTGCATTAGGCGGGTCAGTGTGAAATTAGTGAGTCTCTACCTGAGTTTATCTAAATTGAGATTAGTTTTCACACGGTTAAGAGCTAAACTCAAGTGTCCGCGATGTTGAAGAGATTGTTAGTTTTCATAAAGTGTGTTATCAATGTCAAGCATATGTCAAAGCTTTAAATCATGTTTGCTTGGCTACAGTGGTTTCGCGTATACTCGACAAAAAGCTTTCCAAGTGATTGATAGCTCAACTGATAAATGTTGCTAGCGGCAGCGCATACATGTTTATAATTTTAGATTGATCCAGCAATGTCAAGAGTAGATAAAGATTATAGAAGGTAGGAATATAAAAAAAGTGATGCAACATCGTAAGCTTTAAAAGAGCATTCACTGATATTTGAACTTCTGAGCAGGTTTTTAAGTACTTTTTACGTTGATCTTACATCATCAAATACCTAGCTGGTTGTGCTAAAAGTGCATTTGTTTTGTAAGCTCGAAACTAGTTTTGGACAACTTGTTATTATATCATTTGAAATTTTGTTTTTAAATAATCAGTGATCGAAAATAGTTGAAGATTTATCCTTACATAATGAATTAATTGATTAAGCGTGTTAAAAGTATATCTGTGCAATTCAGCTTCAAACTAGATTCAGATGAAAACATGCCATGTTATGAAAGTTTAATATCGGAAGTCAATTGTCTGTAACTTTTAATTTACATTTTTCTCTTAAGAGGAGTTTATTTGAAGAATTCAATAGTTTGTGTGTAAATCTACGAGCCTGTATAACTTTGTTTAACTAACTAAAAAACGTAACCTTTTTTTAACTAACTAAAAAACGACTCATTGTTAAACAAAATTGGCAAACCACAGACACAGATGTTCTAGAACTACCAAACATTGGATTTGATTGGTATTCCAATAGGAATCAAACTAAGTTTAGACCCATGTTAAGATCGTAGAGATTCATTTGATGATAAACGTCATTATTATAATGTGAATACAGATCAATGATCTATTGAATGGATTGAACATAGCTAAGATAGTGCATAGAAAATAGAAACCAGCGACGTAATTGTGAAAGTAAGTGAGAAGGAAGCCATTGTAGCGTGGCCAAGTGGTAAACGCAGTGAATGGTTTATGGTGAATATCTAACGACTCGAGACGTGCCGTGTAATGGAAAGACTGTTTATAATTTAATCAACCTTGCTTGGCTATTGATAAAAACAAACAAGTTTTACAGGTACTGACATATATCCATATATAGAAACGAAAAACTGACTGACTGACATATGAAATTCAAATTCAAATCATTTTTATTCAAGTAAACTTTTACAAGTGCTTTCGAATCGTCAAAATAATCTACCACTGGTTCGGAATGCTGATCCTACCGAGAAGAACCAGTAAGAAACTCGGCGGTTGCTCTTTACAGCTTAAACCGCTGGGTCACGAGGCAATCGTGAGATAAACATGAGATTTTGAATGTAGGTTCTCTTTATGACAGAACTCCCTACCTAGGGTTTTTAAATTCCTCCCAAACATGGCCGTCATCACCTTGTTACAACTACAACACAATAGTGGTTTGGAATTGCCAAATCTAACAATATTGCTATCTTTCTCCGGCAAAATATTGGGAAAGGGATAACACTACTTTTAAACCTGAGTGAATTTAATTATTGTGCGTTACAAATTTCAATATATTTGTCAATTGAAAGATTTTGAGTCCAACTTTGATTTTCTAGTAATATTTTAAATCATACGATTTCTATCGTATCCTTGGATCTTTAGTCTTTATGGTAACACCCTATACAGTATCTAGGCGAGTTCATTGGCACTAACTTGTTAGATCTAGGGGCAGGTGTATCCGTCTGGACATCTCGTTCCGTATCAAGTACTTAGCTTCGTATTAAATCAATCGATATTTTCAGTATTAAAGGATTGATTAAGAATATAATTTTATTGTAATTGCATTAAGATTGGATACAAGACGTTGCAATAAAACTTATCTAGCTAACCTAAACTAATTCCAAGTCCTGCTTTTATGCATTAATGACAGCAATACTGGCTGTATAGACGTACTGGACAGCCTGGCTGATTCTTTTTGCAAAAAAAAAATGCTAGCAATTTTGTCACCTTGTAACCACAATTTTAAGTGAATGAATTAAATATGCTTAATATTCCTACCCCAAAACAATAGACTAAATGAAGCGAACTTGAATTTGACTTATAAAAGTTGGTAGACAAAAATGAACAAAAGGTAGACCAAGCTATTGACTATAGACTATAGGTTGAGTATGATGTATCTAGTGCAAGTAAAGTTTACAATGGTAACAACTTTATAACGAGGAAAGTAAACGTAAAACTGAAGAACATTAATGAATGGCTAATAAAGAACACCCGGTGGGCGGCGAGATCAAAGCGATGGGGTACTGAGCAACCGGGTATGCGCGGGCGCATCGCGCACCCAGAAGCGATCAAAGCGCCGCCATTATCGGCCACTTGAACTATCGTCGATGCGCATTTCGAAGCTACCGGCGTACACAGTATCTTTATCATCTCTATAGGACTTTTTTACCTGGTAAAAACAGAAAGACATTCTTTCGAGTGGTAAGTATAATTTTTTCAATAACTTCTGTTTCAAAATTTAAGATATTTACTAATGGAGCTTCTAATGGATTTCTATAAGAAAAAGGTTAAACGTTGTTTTTTAATTCCAACGTTTTCCCTCATGCCTGGCGGTTGAATATTTTAACAATGCAATACAAATGAGATTGTGGAAATTGTAGTTATGCAGTCGTAACATGTAAAGCACAATCAAAGAAACTACAGACCGCGTCATTTTAAGTCAGCTATAAATCAGATCTGCAGTCCGTAACAAGCACAATTGCCTCTGAATTCGCAAAGAAAATCTGTGACAAATTGCAGGATTGTTCTTACGTTTCTGTTGTGGATTCGTCGCATTTTATGCAATGCTGTACTTATTTAAAAAAAAAAAAAAACAATTTTAGAAAGATTGGGCCAAATGGAAACAATCATATAGATTACTAGACGATGCCCGCGACTTCATCTACGTGGATTTAGGTTTTTAAAAATCCTGTGGGAACTCTTTGATTTTCCGGAATAAAAAGTAGTTCATCAAAATTAAGAATTTTGTTGGACCGTGAAAAGCTAGCAGACAGACAGACAGATACTTTTGTATTCATAATATTAAGTATATGGAAGTATGGATTAATTTTATCAATGAAATAAAAAAAATGGTACTAGTTACTATAAAAGTAAATGACCCCTAATTTGTTACGCCTTAATGAATCGTTTATTTATAGTTCTAGGAAAAGAAAACAAGTGTGTCCACGACACACTAATCTTAAACTAGTCTAAGTATCGACCAATTTGGACACGAATTCGATGCTCCAACTAGAAACGGTCGGAGCACGCAATCTACGTTCCCATGGTCGTTAATATTTAAATACTTCGAAACAGGAGCCGAAATAGCTCAATAAATCGGGAGTACAATGAGATCGATAATTCCATAAGACACGTAACGGGTGAAACGGTAGCTAAAGAGTTGAAGAACAATGTCTCTATAGCGTACAGCATTGTTCCGAGATTTCTGTCTATTGTCAACGATGAAGATGAATAAAAAGAACGGGTTGAGGCCTGGACCACTTTAGACTCAAACATCGGTTTTTCTATGACAAACAAGATGTAGCTCATTGTAGAGATGACCTAAGGTTAGTAGATGCGACCTCTGGACCAAATTTGGGAACAGCTCCTGTTGTTCATCTCGCATTGTCCGGCACAATGGATAGAGAGGCTGGGATCACAGAGGGGCGAAGCTGCTAAGTATTACACGAACAATAGAGACAATGCACGGTGTATGTTTACCCATGAATGTGGAATATAATACACAAAGACCGGTGCTATGCTAATAAGATCGTACAACAGGTTCATACAACTTTTCTCAAGATAATTCTACGTGTATAACGAATTCGCGTTTCAAGTTAAATCGTGCATATTTGGGGAGACGCGATCTCTTGTAATCCCGTTTATAAATGGTCTATTTAGACGTTTGCTGACTGTTATGGACGGACATTGTTAAGTAAATTACAGAAATTACATTTCGCTATTTTCTATTTGGAGCTTTTGTAAACCCTTTATTATGGAAAACACGAATGTAATTGGTATTCATTATTTAAAATAACATTAAAGATACGTTTAATTATATCGGCATAGTAATTTGCTCTTGTTTCATTATTGTTTCAGCTTTGATGACACGGAAAGTTAAATATTTTTCGTCGTAATTATGTATTTTTATCACAATAATATGTTGATCACATCGCATGTCTTTATTATGTTGAGAATTGCTCATTGAATTTTCGCTTTTCGAGGACGCCAGTGTCGACATTTGGTTGATGGAGCTATTTAAGCCAGTTATAATCGGTGTAGTGGTTTAGAAGACCGGCATCTGGTGGCACATCTGGTGCAAATTAGCAACTCTCACCACGTATTGAGTTGCGGGCTGCGGCGTACTTAAGTTACTACAACTAGCTCGTTGCTTCACGCTAGGTTTTGCGGACGTGGAATTAAAAGCACTTAATGGCCTCTTGACATCGCCTTTAAAACGCATAAGTGCTAAAGATTACGTTTATCTTAAGTGTGCAAACGAAAGCTGACAATCTTTAGTAAGTGGTGGTGATTTTTTTCCTATTACGGGTTGCGCATTTTGCCGCTTTGATCTCGTTTCAATTTTTTCAACATCGTTCGTTCTTCTTCAGAGAAATTTTTGTCACAGTTTATTCGTCAAACTTTTTGGACAATTCTAACCAAATGTTTCAGCCTATTAAAATGCAATAAAGATTTGAATGTTATTTTTTAGGGTTCCGTACCTCAAAAGGAAAAACGGAACCCTTATAGGATCACTTTGTTGTCTGTCTGTCTGTCCGTCTGTCCGTCCGTCGTGTCTGTCAAGAAACCTATATGGTACTTCCCGTTGACCTAGAATCATGAAATTTGGCAGGTAGGTTGGTCTTATAGCACAAGTACAGGAATAAATCTGAAAGCCTCGAATTTGTGGTCACATCATCTAAAAAAAAATTAAAATATGTTTCAATTGTCAAAGTAAGATAACTATACCAAGTGGGGTATCATATGAAAGGGCTTTTACCTATACATTCTAAAACAGATTTTTATTTATTTTTATGCATAACAGTTTAACGTGCAAAATGTTGGAAAAAATACCCGTGTACGGAATGCTCAGTGCGCGAGTCTGATTCGCACTTGGCCGGTTTTTTTTTAAAACCCTAAATGCTTTATAATATTTGGTATTCAGGTCACAGGTATGCCGAACGTGGATAAAAAAAAGTTAATCTGAGTAGACAGTAGATACAATCGACAGGCGAGGAGTAGTCAAGACCACCCAAGGACTAATCTTTTCCTAAGCCTTCATCACGATTTTTGATTAAATTTTTCGACTATACATTGTAGCAATAAATAACTTCCCTAAAATATAGGATATCCACCATATGGACTGAGATTTACGTTTTTTATAGGAACCATAAAAATAATTTTAAGATGTTTTATTATTTCTATAAATAAATGTCTTCAATGAAATGAAATATTTATGTCTCATGTAGGACAACGTGTGCGTGCCACTTACGATATTATTACGTCAAAATTCTGCCACTTCGGCACCGCATCGGTCGGAAAGCAGATTCCACTGACAAGAGCCGGCAAGAAACTCAGCAGTTGCTGTTTTGTAAAAAGCTCAATTTTATTGGTAGCCATTTTGCAATTTGCACAGACAATAAATGTATTATTTTTTATTACTTATATAACTTTGCAGCTGTCTTTATTATTATTTAAAAGCACTATTAACATCAGATTCTTATACGCTAATCTAAGCCTAATAAGCCTAAAGCTAATTTTTGATAGCCTCAACTGTCTTTGGTGATCTCTAGTTATTAAATAAATACTTTACTCAAAGCAGTCTTTGTAGTTTTTCGAATCGTTAAAAAAACAGTCCGTTAAACTTCTTATCGAATACGTCATAAAATAATAATTTTACTCACGTTGCTATACATTTTTTCATAAATTATGATTTTTACGGCATTATTATGCACGGTTCGTATGATTTGATTGCTTATGCTTATGACTATAACCTTTATGAGGTGACCGATCGTTAAGTTCGGACAAATTCCACATTTTAAAACGTGTGAAAGTGGATCATAGGAAGGGTGATTTTGACACTATACAGCAATAAAAAAATCCGGTCAAGTGCGAGCCAGATTCGCGCACCGAGGGTTCCGTACTCGGGTATTTTTTTAGACATTTTGCACGATAAATCAAAAACTATTATGCGTAAACATAAATAAAAATCTGTTTTAGAATGTACAAGTGAAGCCCTTTCATATTATGACACTCCTCTTGGTAAAGTTATCTTACTTTGATAAGAAAAATTGAAAATACTAATTATTTGTTCATGAACACATTTTTTTTTTTTTTGTGATGTAACCACAAATTCTTGGTTTCCAGATTTTCTTTTACTTGTGCTATAAGACCTAACTACCTGCCAAATTTCATGATTCTAGATCAACGGGTAGTATATAGGTTTTTCTTGGCAGACACGACAGACGGACAACGAAGTAATCCTCCTATAAGGGTTCCTTTTTTTCCTTTTGAGGTACGGGACCCTAATAAAATCACAATGCGTACGCGCAGCTCGCCGGGGTCACATAGTAAAAGCAATTGGTCAAGCATTGACGGATCAAATGTGATTACATAAGAGAAATGTTTGAATATGGGTCAGCAGCGGTCTTGGGAAAGGAAATGGGATAGAGAGGCTATAAGCCTGTTCTATCGCAAGCACCCATTATCGAATTGCGTAATAGGAGCCATGCCATGCAATTTGTATGCCGCGTTACTTTTATTGCCGACATAAAGCGTATACCTATATATTTTTATTTTTAGTCAGCCGATAACGTTTTTATGGCATTTCTTTTTATTAGTGCATGTTACCGTTGCATTGCTGAAAAGGTTTTTTAAACAACCGTTTTCGTTGATAGCAATTGCATTTACAATTTTACTTTTGCTTCCATAGGTTCATAGGTTATGAATTTTTTTTGGAAAGTTTTAGGATTTTTAAAAATTAGGTTAGTAGGTACTTTTTTATTTGTACCAGAAAGAGAAAAAGAAAAAGAAAAAAAGTCGACAGGGAAGCACTTATTGCTATAAGAGATCTCTTCCAGTGATATCTTTTCTATAATTTTAATGGTAATTTTAAAGCACCTTTACTTACTTGTTGACGATATTTATTTTTATGTGAAATTAGTGGCACGAAATTAATTTCATGATCAATTGCACGTGTAAACGTCTAATTTCGTAATGCATTCATTAAGAAAGTAGACGTTTACACGTGCAACTGATAATAAAATTAATGTCATGAAACTAATTTCGTGGCACTAATTTCGTAATGTAAAATTTGCCAATACGCACTTGGCCTATGGCCTAAACCCTTTTCAATGACAGTGGCCAGAAGTGAGGCGACGATAAGATGATCATGATGATACTCGAACATCCCTAGTGGAATAACAGATGCTATCGTCCACTGGTACATTCCTAAGCAAACACAAGTAGGTAGCTAAGGTTAAAAGCCTCACTAACTGTTCAGTAGGTACAAGAGCGTATGTGGTACCACGCTCGGGGCTCGCGCGTGTGCAGCACAGTAATCAAGGAGTAACGGAACGATTTGCTTCTATTAGTTTTGGTTACGGAGCCAAGCCGAATCTTACATATGATAAATTAAAAAAGAACCGACCAAGGGTTCTGTATCATATGTAAAGTTTCTTAGAACTTTTTGTTAAAAGCATAAAAAGCTTAAAACCACACTTGCATTCTTGTAATCCTCTCTGGTTAACACATTTGATTCAGAAAAGAAAATTAAGGTTAATGTCCCCCGAAGTCCGAGGTAAGGACTAAATTGTAATGTGCAATCGAGATAAAATCACCCAAAGCTAAGAATGCCCCAAAAGAACTTCATTAATTCCACAGAATGTATGCAATCAGTGGGTATAGTACCCATACCCTTATAATTTAAAACGAGGTCAACAAAAATAAATAAAAAATTAGTTAAATTCTTAATATTTGCATAATGATTTGGATTTTATGAGTTTACATTCAAATAAAACCAATCAAATGACATCTTCCATAAATTACAATTAAATTCATCAAACCAATAAATTAATGAATTGAGTTTTTATCATTCAATTAAATTTCAAAATGGCATCATATAATTAAAATTAGCAGATAGCAGTAGGTATATCATTTATTCACCAATCCAAACACAAAAAAACGATATCACCCTAACCGCAAGCCATTAGAAAAAAATTAGTGCGTTGTACGCAAAAGTATGGACATCGTTCGTCAAAACAGTAATTAATTTTATTTTTAATTAATGCACGTGTATTAGACGTAGATATTTATCAATGCGCCCGTGGGAACGCGCTACTGAAAACTGAACGGACCTGTTTTGCACAGTGCACAGCCGCATATATGCTAATGTCAGATTTACGCGCTCCCGATCAAACTGGATCCCATCCGATAATGTATCCTAATACTCGTTTTTTGTGTTTCTCAGGAAAGGGTTTATATTGAAATTGGGATTTGTGGGTTTCGATTACTTTAAAATGTTTTGTTTTTAATATATTTTTCTAAACTGTGTAAATTTGACTTTTCTGTACACTAGTGCATTTTGCAACAAGAGACTAGAAATTTGAAACTGGATGACTGGATAGTACTTGCTCTACATTTATAACTCGACTTTACAAAAGGTTTGAGTTGACGTTACTTTGACAAATCGGTACAGATTTCTGTGTACCTAAAATTATTTTTCCATCTGAAACGGTGTAGGTACACGTGAAATTGATCAGATATCTTCGAAAATAGAGCCTCAATAGCTCAACCGGTAAAGGAGTGGACTGAAAACCGAAAGGTCGACGGTTCAAACCCCGCCCGTTGCACTATTGTCGTACCTACTCCTAGCACAAGACTGACGCTTAGTTGGAGAGGAAAGGGGAATATTAGTCATTTAACATGGCTAGTATTCTTTAAAAAAAAATACTATAGGTCGGACACACCTCCATATACGAGTAAACTTCATAAAATCAGTAGAATGCCTAGCTTAACACCTAGCCTAGTCTAGTACCTAACCAATTCTAACAATACCACAACATACTATAAATATGTATTGTATAGAAAAGGCTTTCTCTGGTGAGGACGTTATTTTCACACACGCAGTAGTTTAACAAAGTAATATAACAGAACAATAAAAACAATATACGATTACTTCCATTAAAAGCAGGTTACAATTAACGGCCTTAGAATAATTTACAATATTAATACAAGAAGCAAAAGCGTACCGCTTGAAAGAACCAAAACAGTGCAGAAATCCTTAAATATTAAAATGCCATAAAAGTAGTTCTTACTGTACTCAACATAATGATCGAAATGGTGTACCTTCTCATTATTCAATATTGTTACTTTTTGTGTCCCGCTGGGCACCGAATTTATAGTAAAAAACCAGTCAATTGTGAGTCAGACTCGCGCACGAAGGGTTCCGTACCATCGTACAAGAAAAGACACTTTTTTTTGTGATGTGTAACCACAAATTCACGGTTTCCGGATTTTCCCTTTACTTGGTGCTACAAGACATTTGCTACCTGCCAAATTTTAGGACTCTAGGTCACTGGGAAGTACCTCTATAGATTTTGATTCCCTTGATAGGTCTTGACAGACACAACAGACAGGCAATGAAGTGATCTTATAAAATACGGAACCCTAAAAAAAAATCATTCCGGCCCAATTCTCGAGCATAACGCATAATTACAAGATTACATTTGTAATTATTAAGGATTTGCATAAAACAATAGTTTTGTAACGATTTCACGGTACAAAAAGGTGTTGGGTTGGGGCTTGGAATGCCTTAATTTGTAGGTAGGAAAAGAACTGTTTTACAATGTATGTATAATTAAAGGCGTTTTATAGCGGTAGTTTAATTGACGAAGATGTAAATATTATGTTTACTCGGAATAAACTTTATTTATGACTATTGTGCTAGATTGATGTCCTTGTTTTATATGCATTGCCTAATTAGTTAATTGGTGAGCGTGGTTTTAAAATAAAATGAAAATTTTACCTTAAAGGTCGGCAGGTTATGTTAAGAATCAATATCAGTATAATTGAAGAACCTAAAAACCTGAGCATTTTATGTCTCTTTTTTAAGAAAGGTTTTTAGAAATACCACCCGATATCGAAACAGGTCACAAAATCTTATTATAATACGGGGCACACGCAATTACATAGGTTTAAGTTTTCTTTTTGTAAACTGTCATTTGTGGTTTGTTGTGCAATAAAGTATATATACATTATACATACATACATACATAGGTATAGGTACTCTCGAAAACCATACCTAATTTATTGGTCGCCAGGTAACAGTAATAATCCAAGAACAGTAAGTTTCACAAAATAATTTATATAGTGTCAATATGCTGAAAACGTGAGGTTTTCTCTATAAACACGATTTTAGAAAAGACCAGAAATCCTGAAAACGAAGTCGCGGGAATTAGTCAGTACACCATAATATAAACAATTTATAATGGAAGTGTATGTGAAGGAACTTCATCGTCAGATGTTGGAACTTGGAAGCGCATTGAACATTAAGAAATGATGCATATCACACATGGAAGCGTTTACGCATGGAATCCACCGGATACATGGAAAATAAACATCTGATCTTTATTCTCGTCTAATATTAGATAAATAAACGTTGACAAATCACCGACCGTGGAGTTCCCACCATGTACGGCCGAATATTTAGGGGACGCAAGTGCTTTAATTAAAATAGGCAAAATAATCAGGGGGTGTGCATGGGAAAGTGATTTTTGGTGCTTGTTGTTCTAATCTCATTTATTGAAGGGGGTGATTTTTGGAGAGATTGACGGTTGATTGCCTAGTGGTTCATATGTTGGCCTGTTCGGGGAGTCGGGGGTTCCATCCCGGGCACGTACCTCTAACTTTTCAGAGCTATGTGCGTATTAAGCAATTAAATACAACTAGCTTTAACGGCGAAGGAAAACATTGAGAGGAAACCTGCATGCCCAAGAGTTCTCCATAATATTTTCAAAGGAGTGTAAGAAGTCTGCCAATTACGCAGGTTTGATTTGTACCTAGATTAGATAAGGCTAGCTCTAATTATTTTCGTCACATTTTCGATAAAAAAATCAACTGTACATTACAGAAATAAACGCAGTATCTGCTTATTAGCAATCGTCAGGTTGAAGTCCTCAATTTTTGCGCAAAGGATCAGCCTGGCTGTCCAAAGCGCAAATGCAGCCAGTATTCTTGGCACCATTCCACGCGAGCATGATTTGTACAGTAATCAGATAAGGCTAGCTTGAATTTGTCGTAACATTTTCGACAAAAAAACTCTACATTACAGAAATAAACGCAATATAATAGCATCTGCTAATTAGCAATCGTCAGGTTGAAGTCCTCATATATTTGGTGTCTGTTTGTTTGTGTCTGCGAACAATGGGCCCGCCCACGTCCCGCTGACAGATAACGTAAACAAACGAAACCGTTGCACATTGCGCATACGCATCCCAAATGCTAAATTTTGTGCTCTGCGTTATTTTCAATCTAAAGAAAGGTCATAGCATACATAACGTGTATTTTTTCGTGTCGGAATTACACAAAATATTCAAATCTCTTGTTTCTCACGAATTAGTAGATAGGTCACACAGCACACTACATAATCTATTTTTCCTCAACTGACGTAAAAGCTGAAGTAGTTGCTGCAATCAGACACGTGTAAAGGTTATTTTACACTAGGGCAACGAAGCAGCGGCGTGAAATAGCCTTAATGAGTAGGAGTAAAGTTTAACCAAAGGTTCATCAAACTAGGTCACGATTCAACCGGTTAATTGGGCAACGCACTCGCAATCAGCAGTACTCTGATCTCGACAATTGTAACCAATAAAAACGTTAAAAAGTTTATATTGTTGTCGCAATATCTAGGTACCTAAGGGTGAGATTTATAGAGCGCACTTTGACTTTGCTCAGACTTAAAACGAGACAGATTTATGTGAGGGATATACATCTGTCTCATTTTAACTCTGTTTTAAGTGCAAAGGCAGAGTTCGCTCTATAGATCTCACCCTAAGTGTAGAAATGCAGTCGCCTTGTATAGCAAATTTTTGACGGCCTTCCTCGTGCAGTGGTAAACGCTGTGGTCTTATTAGTGGGAGGTCCCGGGTTTGATTCCCGGCAGGGGTTTAGGATTTTATAATTTCTAAATTTCTAGTCTGGTCTGGGAGGCTTTGGCCGTGGCTGGTTAGTACCACCCTACCGGCAAAGCCGTGCTGCCAAGCGAAATAGCGTTCCGGTACGATGCCGTGCAGAAACCAAATGCGTTTAATAAGAACTGCCGTACCCCTTCCAGGTTAGTCCGCTTCCATCTTAGACTGCATCATCACTTACCATCAGGTGAGATTGCAGTCAAGAGCTAACTTGTATCTGGATAAAAAAAAGCAAAACTAGCACATAATAGTTGTACAGTATGACTAGTATATACTAAACAAAGTAGTTCAGTGGTAAATTGTATATTCACAGTGAAGCATTATCAATATAGATTGTAGATAAGGTATCAAAGAACCTTGTTGTTATCTATGCAAGCGAAGAGTTTTGCCTCCAAAATGGAATTTAAAATTTCATTTTAGTAGGAATTATTAGTCAATTCTACAGACAAGAGTGTCTAATTTAAGTACAAATCTAATTTAATCTTAATGATTTACGAAATTAAGGCCCTCTCAAGTTATTTCTCAGGTACTTATACAGGGTGGTCAAAAAGTCGTGGATCAAACGCAATAGGGAGATAGAGGAGGTCATTTCCAGGAAAAAAAAATTCTACAGCATGGCCATATTTAAATTGCCCTAATAGTTATGAATATTTTTGGGTTTTTTAACAAAATACCAAATTCTCTTACAATTACACTAATTAAAAAAAAAATGTGATAAAAAACAATAAAACAAACGATGTTGTGTCATTACTAGATAATGTATCTAGAAACTATCCTTATTTCAACAATGCAAATAGGAAGGATAATTAGTTTGAAAGAGAGGCATAGTTTCTTTATCCTTTTGTTTCCTAGAAAAGATGAACTACTTGCAAGACGGGCGTTCTGGGTAGTTCTGGCACGTGGTGGTAGTGAAGAGTTTCTGTTATTTTCACAAATTTTAAGTTGACCAAGCACAGTGATGTTTCTAGCATTCCAACGTACAAAAAACTAGCAGTTTAACTAGCAGCATGATAATCTTCAAAATTATTTTGAATTAAACTAATCTACTGAAATTTGCACCTTGACATGAAAAAACGATTATAATACCAGAATTACGAAACAAAGAGTAAAGTATTATACCTCATGTGAATTGGCATTAAATCAGCAAGTTTTTCTAATACAGGGTCATTTTTTCGTAGAACATTTTTTTTTCACAGTGCGCTTTTAAAGTGACACTTAATTTTTGGTAACGCTTTAAAAGTTTTGGAAAAAAATTAATTGCTCTTCTAATTTGGCAGCCAGAGCCTCAATAGAAGGTTTGTAGTGCTGATACATTATCTAGTAATGACACAACATCGTTTGTTTTATTGTTTTTTATCACATTTTTTTTTAATTAGTGTAATTGTAAGAGAATTTGGTATTTTGTTAAAAAACCCAAAAATATTCATAACTATTAGGGCAATTTAAATATGGCCATGCTGTAGATTTTTTTTTTCCTGGAAATGACCTCCTCTATCTCCCTATTGCGTTTGATCCACGACTTTTTGACCACCCTGTATAAGGGGAAAATGTCTCACCTAACAAGGCACCAAACCACGGTTTTACAAAATAGGTAAACTTTGACTAAACGTGTCTGTTTTGACTTACAGATTTTCATGCCTTATTTAGGTAACCAGTTGTGTCGCAAATGGAATGTCCGAATATAATTTTTTTTATGAACACATTTTGATTTTTTTTGTGATGTAATAACAAATTCACGATTTTCGGATTTCTTCCTTTACTTGTGCTATAAGACCTACCTACCTGCCTTTCTTGATTCTATAGGTAGTAGAAGTACCCTATAGGTTTTCTCGACAGACGCCACAGACAGACGGCCATACGGAAAGACATACAACAAAGAGATCCTATAAGGGTTCCGTTTTTCCTTTTAAGGTACAGAACCCTAAAAACTATCCATAATAATCATTAAACTAAAATCAAGCTACAACCCTACTCCGCGAATCCGTAGCGAACTTTAAAGTGAAAGTGATGAAGTTGATTTCAAAATAGTACAATAGTGTTACATACAATTGAGATGGTAAGTCAGAGTACGTTGGGGTAACAACAATGAGAGAGATCTTTGACCCTTTGGCCCGATTCCCCGCTGAAAGGCGATGTGGGTTGCGAAATCAACCTCTGTGGGACAATTCGATGTAATGAAAGAGAATTGCCTTTGTTAGACGGTGCAAGTGAATAACACCTATAAAAAGTGACATTCGGCATCTTGACTCTTGAAAGTCTGTAGGTATGTTTGAGCTTGAACTCAGGGTTACCATTTGGTTCATACCTGGGCCAGATTTTTTTATACATAGGAAATGCCTAACGCATACCCTTCCGTCAGGGGAAACGGAGGGATAATGTGGGGCTTGCAACCACTAAAACCTATGTTTGACCCCCAACGGACTGACGGTTGCGCGGTTATCACTAAGTAGGTAGTACCTATTCCAGGTTTTGACCCGCTACCAACTGGCAGGCGCTATCAGATTCGTGTTAGATAGGTACCTGACCCAGATAAGATTTTTGGGTATTTTACGTGGTTACGCGTAGCCAAGCATTCACAACCAGCTTATTGTTTTAACCCCCAACCCAAAAAGAGGCGTGTTATAAGTTTGACGTGTGTATCTGTGTATCTGCCTGTGGCATAGTAGCTCCTAAACTAATGAACCGATTTCAATTTAGTTTGTTTTTGTTTGCAAAGTGGCTTGATCGAGAGTGTTCTTAGCTATAATCCAAAAAAATCGGTTCAGCCGTTTGAAAGTTATCAGCTCTTCTCTAGTTACTGTAACCTTCACTTGTCAGAGCGTTATAAATTTTTAATTTACACTTGTTCATTGAATTTAATTATTTTTACTTATGTAAGACATCACCATCCATCCATAGACATCTACTGCTGGACATACGGTCTATAGTATGTAAGACATCACCATCCATCCATAGACATCTACTGCTGGACATACGGTCTATAGTGCGCAACAGGTTGAGATGGCAAGCGTGGTGGGGACGCCCCGCACACCCGCGCTAACCCGCTGCGGGTGACGTGCGGGTGCGCGGGGCGTCACCCCGCCTTATACCCCGATCGCCATCTCAACCTGTCGCCTACTATTGGTAGAGATTCTGTGGCGTGTAGGAGTTGTACCTATTATGTATGTTTTGTAACGACTTCCACACGCCGCGCCGCGCGGTCTCATGCCACGCACAGAATACATTTCTCAAAGTAGGCACTTTGTGTTTTAAATTCAAGGCTGAGTTGCAACGCGTCGCTGTATTTTCCACAATAAATGAAAAAAATTGATTGTCTGTAAAGTCGGTTTACTGACGATAGTTGAACGTGACAACAAAGGCCGATTGTGCTTCTTTGTCGCTCGTTCCGCGCTCTCGCTTGCACTTCAAGCCTTACATGGAACGCCTCAGAGCGAGGTAACGCCGCATGAGTCATGTTTTTTCGTGCGTGCAGCCGGCTCTATCGAATTATAAGACGTTGTCACGTCAAAAAAGATTATGGTACTTGAGATGAAAACTAAGCGCGTTGACACGCATCAAATGAACGGAATAACGCATTAGTAACTCATTTTACTTTCACTTCCATTCACTCATATATTACTAGTAAAATTTACACAAACTGTGTCAACCAAAAAACTCGTTACAAAATATGTAACGAGTTTTTTTACACTCGTTAAAAACCTGTAGTAGAAGCGCGTAGGAATTAAAAAAAAAAATCAAAAGAAAAATTAAGCCTTACATTACACGTGTAGCTAAACAAAAGTTATTTTTTACTTTTTAATGTTTGTGGTTTTTGAAGTCGGTTTTATTTTTCTTTTGAAATTTTTTTATTTCATAATTTTTAGTGGCCCCACTGTGCTATAATAGGCTATGCCCAGTTAAAACCCTACTGTTTACTAAGCTATTACATTGATCGCGAGCAATTTGCTCTTATCCATTGAGGAGTTCTGTTCTCCATCTTCGAAGATATTCATCAGATCTTGACCTTTATATGGGACCACCTGCACAGTATACCCTTTCAAAAAAAATAAATCCAAATCGGTCCAGGGGTTTTCGAGTAATCGGGGAACATACATAAAAAAAAAAGATTCCGACGAATTGAGAACCTCCTCCTTTTTTGGAAGTCGGTTAAAAATACAATTCGAAAGAGACTGGAAACTCTTCCTTTCGCTCCCATTCACTCGTTCATTAGTAAAGATAACACAGATTGTGTCAAACAATGTCTTTGTCGGAGTCGCTAACTACCCCCGCACGTGCGTTTTGTTTACGTTCCCTTTTACGTTTACCGACATTTTTTGTATAATGTTTGTTACAATTTTGGATCCACCACAACGTAATGTATTAATTTTTTTTAACTTAAATATTAAACTTTTTTATTCCATTATAAGTTAGCCCGTGACTACAATCTCACTTGGTTGGTGGTAACTGAAGGTGATGAATAATTGATTCTTGTAATTCAGTGTTTCTTTGCCTAAATGCGAGACTTTGTATTGAAAATTGGGATGGGCTGATTTAAGACATTTAGGAGCTATCTCTCTCCTCATTGCTGACAGCCGACCCCTTGCCATTAGGTATATCTTAAGTATGGTTTCCAGAATATTAATGCAATGGATTCTCGGATACTTCAAGAGCCTGAATTAATTGTAAAAACGTTCAAAATTTACACTAAAGAAACCAAAAAATAAATTACGCCTTAGCTTTGATTAGCTGAATTAACAAGCGCCAAATCTATCCGGTGCAAAAGTACAGTTAATAAAGAAACAGCTGAGTCACAGTAATTATCGCGCCCCGCTCTAGAAACGAAATCCATCATCCTGACCCATTATAAACTCAATTAAATCTCATTAACATAACCCAAGCATTATAACGCTACGAAGGGTTATATTCTAAGAGAATCCAAGATGTCACCACCTTTGTAACCCGTAACCTATTCCATTGAGAAAGGACAACTTAGGAGTACAATAGCGGGTATTTTTGACCCTCAATGACCATGGGAGCGGGTCTATTTGTGTATTTTGAGCAATAAACAGTGCTTTTTTATGGTATCTTTTTTTTCGGAATTAGAATTTGAATGGCTGAATGCACATTGTCCGTTGTGCGAGCTCGTGGATGCAGTGTGCAGGTACCGTTGGTGCATAATGATGTGAAATTATCGAAGCAAGACCGCGCAACGTTGCATGGGAATCGCACGGTGCGTGAGGGAAAAGTGTTAAGTGACGTTTCGCTTGCAGATGGCATGCAAAGTTTTTATTTTTTACGTACATGGCGTTATAAAAAAAATATTTGTAATTTTTTTTTAGATATTTACGTAGATATTTTTTTGATTTACATGCAAAAATATACAGGCAATGCATCCTTAGCTTTTTGTAAACTCTTATTTTAATTTAGGTTCAGATAATATTACTTAGTACGAAATATTAATTAAGCATAGGGTTCAAGAAGCTAGGACTTTACAGAACTTTAAGCTAGGACTTTATCTACAGAACTTTTGGAATATGAACTTTTTTATAGGTATCACAAAATCTGTTGGACAAAAAGATGGCCTGAAATTGTCATATAGAGAGCCCAATATTTTAACCTCTAATATATTTTTACGCCGCACTTTACACAATATTTAACACCGCATATTTTTAAACGCAAACCAATAAAGACTTATTTGAACTCAACCTCACTGATTGAAATTCATTTTTTTGGCCGCGACCTAATTTAGGTACCTAATAATATCACAGAATTCCAAACAGCAATAGAAATGATATCAGTTGTTCTCTTAAGTCAGTCACAAATTAATTTTACTATTGTAGCCTGATGAATGTAGGGAATCGGAATGTTCGCTCTTGGTCAGCATCTTAGTCTATGGCCTAAGCCTTCCTCATACTAAAAGCAGACCATTGCCCAGTAGTAGCGCAGCGATGGGTTTAGGTGATATCTCCAACAACATAAATCAAACTATAACACTATCTAAATAAGCCTGTTTTTACAAAACACGCACTGATGCCTCAATATACCCTAATATAATCATCAGTGCGAACTGCGGAGACAAGGTAACGATCCTTTACCACTTCTAAACCTACTTTGAATTCCGTGGGATGATTAAAGTAGTTTTTTTTTGCCGCGACCTATTTTAGTGTTACTTTAAGCAGCATGGACGTGTCAACTGTACTGGGAGCACGAATAAGTAACATTAATTCCTTTACATAAAGGAAAATCCTTTCGGCCTCGCTAAAGCGTTTAAGTTGTACATTTAACATAAAGGCTTAGTAACTATAAAAGACGCTTAACTTTAAGCTCGGTCTCGGTCACTAATTGTAAAGACTGATGAATGTAGGAATGTTATTTTTTAAGTTAGAGCATGAATGCAGTCGAACCTAATGGTAAGTGGTGATATCTATGAAGAAAAGGCGCTAAACTGAGAAGTTTTTTATTTTATACGAGGCAAAAGGAAAGCCGAATCGCTTGAAATAGCTTGCTGGGGACGCATAGGTATAGAAAATTTTTATTCCGGAAAACCAAACAGTTCCTCGGGATTTAAAAAAAAACCTAAATCCACGAAGACAAAGTCGCAGGCATCTTCTAATAAATTATAATCGCGAAAGCAACTCTACCTCTCCTGTTTGTTACGTTTTCACACCAAAACTAGTGAACCGATCTCGATTTGCAAGAAATTTTTATTTCGGAAAATCAGAGTTCCCACGGGGTTTTAAAAACCCTAAATCCGCGCGGATCGAATCGCGGTTATCAACTAGTCTTGCTATGATTGATATTCCATCAACATGTATATGTATAAGTATCTACCTAGGCAACATAATAAATTATGACCAACACGCATCAGTGTTGGTCTTGCATACATATCATATCTACACACACACGCATGTATATCAAAAGGATAACAAACAATAATACAATCATTTTCATTCCTTTTCGGTGCGTACGCGCACGCTACCCGTGGTGAGTTGTATCGCCGTCTCGCTCTCGGGGTCAACGACCGAGCATCTCCGACGAGATTGCATCTAGTGGCCGCGCAGCTTCCCCCAGATAGAACCAATTTCTGACCAATTAAAAGATAATTTTGTAATCTTAAATGGACAGGCTGGCTACCGGATCGATTAGGAATAACTATCTAATTATATAGTGTACTGGACCACTTTTTTCCCACAGCTGGGCAAAGGTTTCCTCTCTCATGGGAGATAAGAAAGGTAATATGTACCTAAATGGAATTTAGATCATGCTATTTATAATTATTTTTACGATCGTGTTTTACCTAGGAAAACCTTTCCCATTTTTCCCAATCTCCGGGCGCTATAGTCCAAGAAAAATGCATGTTCGAATCCTGCCTGTTCTGCAATTTGTGTTATGTATTTAATATTATTTAAACCATGCTACAAGTACTTCCAGAGCGGTATCGACTACAATAGCTAACAGGAATTGGTACCTACTAACACAAATCCAATAATGTCTAAGGAAATATCATTTTAATGGGACAGAATATTAGTTTCCTCAGTAAATTTTTAGGGTTCCGTACCTCAAAAGGAAAAACGAAACCCTTATAGGATCACCGTTGTTTGTCTGTCTGTCCGTCCGTCCGTCGTGTCTGTCAAGAAAACCTATAGGGTACTTCCCGTTGACCTAGAATCATGAAAGGCAGGCAGGTAGGTCTCATAGCACAAGTAAAGGAATAAAACCGGAAACCGTGAATTTGTGGTTACATCATTAAAAAAAAATTAAAATATGTTTCAATATTCAAAGTAAGATAACTTATACCAAGTGGGGTACCATATACTATAGTTCTAATATAAAGTGGACTCCACCAACAATAGTGTTGCGAAATATATTTGATTAGCTCTGACCTAGTTAGCTGAGATAAGAGAAAAAAATACTACGCAATACAATATGCCACGTGATTGGTAGGTACCTACTGCCTACGGAACTAGTTACACAGATTATCCGAACTGCGACTACTAGGGATTCACGAAAACAAGTGTCGATTCGTGAAATATCGATAGTTTCCTAACTTTAGAGGGGTTTACTCGTAGTAGGGGTTTGGCTCTCATTGAAATACTTACCAATTAATCTCATGTTACTTTAAAACTAGTTATTTTTACGGAAATCTAGCATAAATATTAGTTTCTAGAACGAGATTACGAAACTACGTCGAGTTTGATTGATTAATATTCAAATGAGAATTAAACTACGTTTGTATGGAGTGAGTGACGTAGAGAACGCAATTAAAACTATTCAACTAATCTGATATTACTAATTATTACCTACATTTATAATTTTACAACAATACTTCCAAGAGCTTGGCAGTAATGCTTCTAAAACCAGAATATTTGCCAATAAAAAGTGAAAATTAGAAAAAAAATTGTTTCTTACTCTTTTTTTAATAGTTTGAGAGAAGCAAGAACAGCATACATACCTGTAACAAATATAAAAAAATATTAGTAAACATAGTTCAGACAAAGAAATTAGCAACACCAATAATACGTTCAAAACATTTTCTTTTTCGACAAACGTGATTGTAAATAGACAAAATAGTATCGATAAGGTCCATACTTTTTATTTTATAGCGGATCCCAAGCCGTGACCGTTTGTTCAACCAGATTTGAATTTCACTCTAACGAAAATAAAAGAAACTCCGTACTATTTTATTTATGGCGTACGACTCCAATAAGAGAAGTGTTACACCGTTTCGAAAAAAAGAGCATAACAATTTTTTGTCCGAACCGAAATGGTTTTACGAGCGCTCTCGAATAGTAAATGAGAGGGACGGGCTACGACTGTTCCTGTCTTACGCTGGAGTAAGGAACCTGATCCTTCAAAATAATAGGTCTTTGTAAGGATTCTGAGAACACGTTGCGTTGGCGAGCTCTCTTGTCTCTAATCATTTCAAGTTCACAGAAGTGGGACAGTGGACGTAAATGGTCTAAGTACTTACATATTATACAAGTAGGTGCACCTATATAAAGGATACATAACGTGTCTGTGCCCTAGATTTCAATAGTTACTGCAAGTAGATTGAATAACTATTTGCCTAAACCTAAGGCCCTAATCTAACTTGAGAGATACATATTATTGGGATCTCGTTTTTAAAACTATTTTTTTGTTCTGTAACTTGACTATTATTTAGAATCAATACTTGGTGACATTAATTGCTTACTTACACTGTTCATCGTACTCATTTTACTGTTAAAAATCTATAATTTTGTCATCTCACAAAACATGTCACAATATTTTTTGTTACTTTTATATCGACATCGTTATAATTAGTACCATAACACAACACTATTTTTTGGGTTGCGCAAACTTAAGTTATTTATGTGTTTTTTTATAAAATATTTTGGAAAAAAATCAGAAATTATAAAATCGCATCGCAAGGGTAGAAACGTCTTGAAGATTTGTTTATTATTTACAATTTTATCAATTTCGTAGTTTCGAATGAGGTTCCCTTATCGATGTGGTTTGGGTTAGTGGGGCAAAAAATATTATGCTCCAGTGACCCAGTTCCCAAGAAAGTGATAGCTTTTGACACAACTTTTGACCCGATTATCAAAGGGTATACAAAAAATAACATTACTAAGGAGTTAGCTTTAAGCTTTATCGCTACAACATAATATTATCGTTCAATCGGAACAGAAATTCTTGAAGATTAGTTTTTAAACTGGTGAAATAATTCTTTATCTATTATTATTTTCTTACAACATAACTTTACGAGTAGGAGCCGTCTATGCCGAAAAATGAACACATAGAAATTCCTCGTTCCTTAAGTTTGTCTAAAGCTCGAAATAGGTGCAGTTTTATCTGAGCTTTCGGAGCAGTGCACTTATACCAATGACTTCATACATAGAAGTCATTGACTTATACATATAATCCTTGATACGGCAATTGCCATGTTGATACATATCAGGAAAATACATTCCTATTATTTTTAACTATCATACTAATATTATTGAGGCAAAAGTTTGTATGTGTGTTTGCAACAAATTTGGAATGGAGACAGATTATACACTGGATTAACATATTTTATTATTTAAAGTACTTTTTATTCTGGAAAGTCAGAGTTCCCAGGGGATATTTAAAAACTTATATCCACGCAAAGGAAGTCACTAGGCATCATCTGACAATAAGACTTCGCGACCGCTTAGATTTAGGTTTTAAACTACGCTTTGTCTGGGCCTAAAATAAATCAAACATTTTTTCCTAAACTTAGATATCGGTAGACTTTTAAGTTTAAGATAAGGTGACAGACGTACAATAGGAGAGTTATAAAACAAGCACCTTAAATAAAGCTTTATTTCCCACTTGGACGTGGAACTTGCCACTCGAGGCGAATTGGAATTAAAACGAATCATTATTCATCGCCTCAAGTGTCCGTACTTGACCTAAATACATTACTCCCAAATGGACCTATCACGACGCCTTCATACATGTTAATGTGGGTAAGTACCTACTCATACAAAACAAACTCCTCGGACCTGAGTAAAACCACAGTATAGACAGATACAGTAGTCCAGCGCCTTTGATCTCGTGGTGAATGACGACCACGGCCACGCTATACGACCCGTCAATATAGGACTCTAGCTGCCAGTACCTACTGCCTAGGCCGAATTCGGATCGCTCCTTGATCCAGTACTTACCACACGATATACATACATGTTTATGTGGGTATGTGGGTAAGTACTCATACAAAATAAACTCCTCGGACCTGAGTAAAACCACAGTATAGACAGATACAGTAGTCCAACGTCTTTGATCTCTTGCTAAATGACGCGACGACCCGTCAACATACTCTAGCTACCTAGTACCTTCTACCTAGGACAGTTCGGGTTGCTCCTTCATCCAGCACTTCCCACACGATTGTTCTGTCTAAACGCCTTCAACGAACCTCTGTATGTAATATCATAACCTTACTCTGTGGTACCTAAAACTATCCACTTTGTTAAGGTAAATTAATTTTTATTGCAACCATTAGCGTGGGGATTTGCTTAAAATGAATAACTTTATACATACTTAAGAGTTAAGACCGTTTTGAAATTGACCACAGAACATTAGATCAATGGCCACAGAAAATATAATTTGATTCTTAACTCACCTAGGGTTGCCAATGCTAGGCCCTCAAAATACAAAAGCCGGACTCGGAGTTATATTACGCCGGACATTTTGCCGAACATTATTAAGGTCGGCCGGAGATACGTTTAAAAACCAGGACATAACTACATTATAAAAAATATCGCTTAAATTTTTTATTGTTTAATAAAGTACCTAAGTACAATTTCTTTGCGCTATGCAGTTGTTCCGTGCGACGCTTTACACTCACAAAAAGTCTAAAAAAACGTTTTGTTTTCTTTCTTTCTTTCAAAAGCCGGACAAGCCAGAGTCTAGACACATAAATATATGCCGAACAAAACCGACCTTACACCTGAAGGTCGCGGATTTTTCTTTGGACATTCTGTACGCATAGTTATGTTGTGTCATAAAAGTGATCATACCTATGTAGTATGTATCTTACCCAATCCCCTGATGAAGCAAGATCTAAAGAATTTTAATATGGCATTGAATGAAGTAGGTATTCATGTTAGACCGTGGTGCGCCCGTGCTCCGACCGGCCGATATGTTATGAAAATTGACCAGCCGCAGCGCAGCACGACGCGGCGGTGTAGTATGAATCATGCCTAAAGTCACTAGTGTAGGAATTAAGGTACATCGATATAAAATTATCATATTATTATCATTACCGATAACAGTCATGAAATTCTATGCATAGTAGTTTTTTGTGAAAATACAACTATTAAGATAGAATTCAAACAACTTTAACTTTATCGAATTCCTAAGCATCATTTCCTACATTTAAACGTGGTTAGGAACGGGTTCAAATTACAGTATTTACCGAGATGGAAAGATTACGTAGTACGTAGAGTAACAAATTATAGATCGCTGCCGTGAATAATTTCGGATGGTCAGTTATACTGAAATTGATCGAATTATTCGGCTGTGTGGTTTATATAACAGTATTTGAGTATTTGGTAATGATAGAGAAAGACAGATTAGGGAAAAATTAAATTAAAAAGCAGCGATTTTCGGAGGGTCCCGGGCACGGGTTTTTAACTTTTCAGAATAATATCCGTTTTAAGGAATTAAAAATCGGCTTTAACGGCGAACGAAAACATTGTGAGAAAACCTGGAAAAACTGGAGAGTTCCCCATATTGTTCAAATAGATATGTTACCAGTCCACAGTTAGCCAGCATGGTGGAGTATGGCCTAAATCTTTCTCATTCTGAGAGGAGATTCGTGTTCAGTAGAGGGCCGAATTAAAGGAAAACCCCTTCGAGAAATTTTTGGTCACCAATGAAAGCCTCATCGGAAGCTCTACCATTTTTAAATCAAAGGAGAAACTGACTAACCGCCATATCAGAGTACAGCTCAAACACTGGGCCTAAAGTCAGAGTAAATATTGAGCCTAAAAACTTGTAGAGTTCTTTCTATAAAAAAACTTCCACTAAAAAGTTTTTACAAAGGATTTCTTTTTTTCGCAGGAAAAAGCTAGAATAAATAAATAAAAACATCTTACGTCAGACTTGTTTTTTTTTAAACAAATAAGGGGATCGGACATTTTCCGATAATGTCCACAATTTATCAATCAAGGGAACAAAATTGTCGCTATTACTTTTTTCTTCTCATAGAAACACAGGGTGCCTGCCTACGCAGTACAATTATCTAACTAGTATAAAACGAGCGCTTATTAAAATAATTACCTGGCATACGCTGGGACTGGTCCACCGTAATTAGGGTTGCCATCTACTAAATCATAAATCCAGGATAAATAAAACTTTCTATCGATTACAAGTTACCGATTGACTACGATCTCATAAGTGATGATGCAGTTGGTTGGGCTAAGGTTGAAACCTATAGACCGCAACGACTTCTATAGGCTAGTAACGAAAAACGCCATGTTTTGAAGCTTGCTTGTAGGTTTCGTTTTACCAAAAGCTATGTAAATATTTCATCATTATATGTATATGTAGTATCTGCAACTAGGTACTTACTAAAATGTTCACTAAAAGAAGCGCATTTGAAACTAAAACAAACTTAGGGCTTGTGTGGTAGCTTGGTTTACAAAAAATAAAACCAAAACTGCCCTGATATGAATAAAACTAGTGTTAATTATAATTTGTGTCATGCAAAAATATATAACTACCTACATTAGTACGAAAAAAAATATTAGTTTTTATAACCAAGCGGTGCAGTGTAGGAAAGTCCATCTTGGATACTCCAAGGACAAATCCAGGGAAATCTAAAGAGATGTCAGCCCTACACTGGTAGATTTCTAACGCAACCGGTTCCCTGTGGCCATGTTATGTACAAAAAAACAACATTTTTTTACTTTCATAACTGTTAGTCTAATAACTAATTTAATGTTTCGATGCCTACTACGCACTTGTATGTATAGTACGCGACAGGTCGAGATGGCAATCGGAGTGAGGACACCCCGTACAACCGCACAGCCCCCTCGCTAATCCGGTGCGGGATGGCGCGGGAGTGCGGGGCGTCTCGCCGCCTCATACCCCGCTTGCCATCTCGACCTGTCTATATACTATAACTACTATCTTATATACTATAACTATAAGGCATAGGTATATAACTAACAATAAATTCAATAACTACTTTTGAAATTTGTAGTGCAAGATCAGGTGTACTATCTATTCCCTCTCTCTTAGCCCTGTGGGACGGCATTTCGACACAAAACGGTGAAAGATCAGACGCAGTACTTTTGCATGCATTAGTTGAAGCTAAACCCTACCTGTCAGTGAATAGGTAGCAAGAGTTTTTTGATTAGATTAAAAATTTAAATTTTAGCTATTGTTAGATAACTAAAAGTAACATTTCTTAAAATACGCACGCAGTTCTCATATAAATGGTAAATGGCATTCAGTGTTAAAAAGGGGGCAATTAAAATCAAAGACAGCAAGGTCTATTGAGACAATGCGCTTTTTTCCTATGGAACTGCATTGTATGCAATTAGTTGCTGGGCAAGGAATGCAAAAAATTACAACAAAATGACTGGTTATGTCTGTATAAATTATAATTAACTTAAATTCCTCATTTATCTATTCGATTTTAATTACTAGGTATGTATGGGTATGTCACGAATTTTGCAAGGAAAAATATGTTTTCCACGTATAATATTCAAATAATATATGCCTTGCATATGGGACAACCTATAAATACAATGAAATAATATTTAGAAGGACAGTGTGGCTAATTCTGTTGTACATAATTTCTGAACTAAATTAACCACAGGTGTAAAATATTTAGTGCTATCCTTTTCCGCAGCGAGCATTATGAAAGAAACAGCAATACACTAAGATGTCATTTTAATTTAATCTAGAAATTGTGTAATACAAAAGAATTATTAAAACAAACTACATAAACCCGGAAAAAAAATAGAAAATATAATAAATAAATAACTTATTCTTTCACTTATTATTTATTAAAAAAAAAAAACGTTCACGCAACTGTTCGCGTTGTCATGAAACGTAAAATTATACGGGAAAATGGTATTTGCAATTTTCATCATAAATCGTCAAAAGTTGAATAACCTTCGTCGAACGCGCGTCCTCCGGCGCATAACGCGTATACCCCTGTCCCGCTCACACACTCGAAAAGTGAGCGAGACAAAACAGTTTGTTTGTAAACTATCTTTTGTGGGTGTTTTGTGGCCATTTTTGGCCAGCGAACGGTTATTGACATAAAATTTACACTATGCACCATTGATGTAAAAAAAATCAAAGATACACAGTTCTTATACTGGTCTCGTTTGAAACCAAGCTTCTAAAGTCTTAACGAACGTTTGGGATGGGGATCAAAACGAACGCAGCGACGAAACACACCCCCCATTGGCTCGGCAGCGCACATATGTAGTTGCCCAACAAGCGAGAGAAAGTGAGATTTTATAGCTAGTAATAATACAAGCTTTTTTTTTTTTTTTTGGTGTTTAATGAAAGGGCTTTACGTAATAATACAAGCTAGTAATTTTTAATCAAGCGTAAGAATAAAAAGCTTTTCATCTGTCGGGAGTTCTATGAGACCTCACGAATTTTTATATTAAGTAATATCACTAAGCACGAGTGGTACAAAAATACCAACAATATAAAAAATAAACTGCGTTTTTTAATACGCACGTGTTGATATTTGTACATTTACTCACAATTTACTCGTATTTACATAGGTGCATGCCTGATAAGGCTTGATATGGAATGATGTATAATGACTGTTATTCATATTTTTATCTGTTGCCACGGCATTAAGCTGCTCATGAAATGTAAATGCAAACTTCATTGTAGAAATTAAATTAAAAATATATTTTATATCTCACATAAAAACCTATAAAAAATTTAAAGCTGTTATTAGAAATAGCATGTTTTTGTTTTAGCACCAGGAAAATGGAATTATTCTCAAAAAAGAAGTAGGTAGCTGTTGTATCTTACAACTCCTTAGTACTTCTGCGCCAGTATAATACGAGTCAAGAAGGTTGGAACGCTTTTTCCAGTACTAGCTTATGCCCGCGACTTCATCCATCAGTACTGATTGACAGACTTGATAGATCAGTCTGTCAGTCAGTCAGTCAGTCACTTTTTCCTTTTATAATTTTGAAGAAGATTTATGACACGGCTACCGTGGCTACATAGTGTTATGAGATGAGATGCGAATGGGACGAGATTCCAACGGGACGAGATGCGAACGGAAGGAGTTACGAATTGGACGAGATGCGCACGCGACGACTCGCTAACAAACCGTGTGCCCCAGCCTATGCTCTGCAACTCGGGCGATACCTTGAAATCCGCGATTGCGCAGTGTAAACTTAGCGATGTGTCGTCAGTCAGTAACGCAACAATTTAATGGATCCAACCGGTGATTATGAGGTAAACAATGTATTTGAGTGTTAAGTTTAAGTTTGCCGAGTTCAACCACCTCTTGACGCCTACGTTTTGAGGATAAAACTAGCGTTCCAAATTGCTATTCTGTTTCCGGTGCGCGTGCGCGTTCGGATAACATTTTATGCCTTGCTTAAGTATTCTAGTCTTATTGATATGCAAAACCTAAGATATACGAGTGCCTACATTTAAATTAAAAAAAAATGCATAGCACAAATTTCGTAAAACTATAGATTCATATCATGCATATTTAAAATTTATCCGCTGTGCTTTCTAGAAGTAACTTTTTCAGGTTATCATGTAGACATTGCAAAAAGATGTCTCTTATAATAAAAAATGTGACTTCCCAACCATGTAGATAAATTCTGTAATAAATAAAGCACTGCGCTGCATTGTGTATTTGTATACTTCCTGCAACTATCCTTTTAATGAACCTACAATAAAATGGAAACAATATGTTTTGAGCTTCTGCATATCTTTGATTTATATGTCAATGATGATTCAACAACTGGATCTAGAAGTCTAGATTCTAGAATATATCAGCGCGTGTAATGCTACGGATTTGAATGGATGACGTAAAATAATAAATATTTATCGATTAAATGCTGCCAGATGGTCACATTTCACAAACAGCGACAAGGATTTATTAGGGTCTGTTTTCGATCATAATAAATCATAATATTTAGTTTTAGAAACCTGATGTCTAAAACTTCTTTATTAGTAACATCAAATTTCTAAACTATTTCTATTAGAAATCTGTTATGATATATTGTTATTTTTTTACCCTCGACCCAAAAAGAGGGGTGTTATAAGTTTGACGTGTGTATGTGTGTATCTGTCTGTGGCATCGTAGCTCCTAAACTAATGAACTGATTTGAATTTAGTTTTATTTTTGTTTAAAAGGTGGCTTGGTTAAGAGTGTTCATAGCTATAATAAAAGAAAATCGGTTCAGCCGTTTGAAAGTTATCAGCTCTTTTCTAGTTACTGTAACCTTCACTTGTCGGGGGTGTTATAAATTTTTAATTTACACTTGTATTGTTTAACAACAAACAAGAATAGCGTAAACAAACAAGACCATGTTTACGCGGAGGTCGCGTACTCGGCACAATATTTGAATTCGGAATAGAACTCCGCGAAAGGCGTTGTCGTGTACCGTTAATTGCTACCGTCACTAAGGCCGCGGATACACAGGCGGGCGAGGCGTGTCGATTGTTGTCAATGTTGTACAGTCACCACATCGCGTAATACTAATAAAACATAGGTACATTACATAACATTTTTTACATAAAAACTTCTTTAACTGCGTTGCGTGATTTTATTATTTATTTATTTTTTATTTGTACCAGAAACTTATAATAATAAAGAGAAAAACAAAGAATAAGTGGACAGGGAAGCACTTATTTCTATAAGAGATCTCTACAGGTGACCCTTGGCAGTGCGAGAGGTTGTAAAGGGAGAAGAATAGATTTTTTATTAAATAGATTAGATTGCGGAAAAAAATTATATAAGTACCTAAAGTAAAATTAAATAGGCTTGATTGGAAACCAAAACAAAAGAAACAATATAACAAAACAGAGATCTTTTATATATATTTTATCAAAATATAGAATGTTTTATCTATACTAATATTATAAAGAGGAAACTTTGTATTTTTGTATGTTTGTATTGAATAGGCTTAAAAACTACTGGACCGATTTCAAAATTTCTTTTACCATTACTTAGAGGGATTCTTCCGAATCCGTATAGGCTATATTTTATCCCGGAAAATAGAAAAAATAAATGTCCACCCGTCCGAAGCCGGGGCGGGTCGCTAGTGTAGAATAAACCCACGTAGCTTTAATTTTAAGTAATTGATTATTTATCACCACTTCTATCACTATCATCTTACAAATCTAATAATTCTGATCATCAAAAGGAGTACAACAGTACGTCTGCTTTGACTAAATAAATGAAAAAACAATTTTATAGTATACATAATAGTTATATTTATTATATAAAATATTTTATCATTATTTTGTATAGATACTGATAAAATATTTTTTCTCCGTAATTTTTTTGTGATTTTTGTCGGCCATTGCTACGTGTGCTTTAGATGCGTACGTTCAATAACACGGGTGGCGTCAGTTCGTCGACCTCCGAGGCGCCGCTAAGACAGTGGTCACTGCGAATCTAACATTAGCGATTTGCTTTACAGTTAACTTTTATCTTTTGGTTCAATTTTTAACCGCAACAAAAAATTGCTACGTATTTATTTTTTTCAAAAAAAAAAAAACTGATTTTGTCACGTGACCTAGCTAATTACTTCATATGGGAAAAAATATATTGTACGAACAAAATATCTTAAAGATGTGACAGTAATTTTTGCAATTTTTTTTTCATATAGGGCAAATACAAAGGACGGTTCCATTCAATTGCGGAAAAGAAACCCAGAAAGAAAGAAAATGGTGGAGAAATGCAAAAAATATATTTACTTATAATTTTTTTAATAAATACTTTGTAATTTTGTCTACGATTATCTATATTCTATACAAATATTATAAAGAGGTAAAGTTTGTTAGCTTGTTTGTAAGAAGTAGAACTACTGAACCAATTTCAAAAATACTTTCACCAGTAGAAAGCTACACTATTCCAGAGTGGCATAGGCTATACCTTATTTCCAGAAAAATTAGAGATCACTGCGAAAATTGTAATAAGCCCATGCGAAGCCGGGGCGGGTCGCTATTACATTATATTTTTATCTTGCATAGGTAGTATTTTTTTCCTGCATGCATGAGAATATAAATTAAGCCACTAAACATCGTTTAATTTATGCAAGAAAATTACGGTCTACAGAAGCTAATCACAGTTTTTTTTTTTGCTCTCTCGTCTGGCTTTACAAAGATTAGCCAATGTCAAGTTTGTAGTTATTTGTAACAAGTTAGTTAAACTATACAAGTATGGACCCCGTCTGTGCCGGAGCTCGCCGTCACACGCACGGCACCCCCCTAGAGCGCTTTCCAGTCAGTTTTAACAAAAGAAACACTCCAAAAAGGCAAAGCACGCCCGCCAGCTAACACCAACACAGACGAAGTCCGCTAACCACAGTTTAAGATGCTGTTAACGCCGCGTGACTCATATTTTTATCTTTGAGTAAAATACCTACTGCAATTGTATGAATTGCGAACCGCAACAATTGTAATTTGGTATAACGGAACCTCCGTTTCGGGTAAAATGATAGTGGTATTTTAGAAACTAGCAATTTAGAAAGGCGTAATAAATTAGATTATTGTGTGATAACCTTCATTATCACACAATAATCTAGTTTATTACGACTTTCTAAATTATAGTTATAGTAGTAGTAATATCAAGATAAATTATATTGTGACGGTCTTTTCCGAAATGTAGAAGCTAATTTTCAGGGTTCTGTACCTGAAAAAGAAACTTTACAAATAGGATTCGCACAGGAAGGGTTTTGTACCATCGTAAAAAATATATCCTAACATTTTTATGTAGAAAGAATACTACAGGTTAATGACGGACCGTGCCATATAATATGATTAAAGTAAATTATTTTTTTCGTGAACACATATTAATTTTTTTTTTTTTGTGATGTAACCACAAATTCGTGGTTTTTGGATTTTTTCCTTTACTTGTGTTATAAGACCTTAGCTACCTGCCAAATCATGATTATAGGTCAACAGCAAGAACCCCATAAGGGTTCTTTTTTCATTTTGAGGTACGGAGCCCTAAAAAACTCTACATCTAAAGGGATAAGCGGTTGTAGCACGTTACAACTTACAGATAAGTAGAGTTACAAAGTAACGCCAGAAGTACCTTTTACAAGGCTTTGTATAGGAACTGTGGTAATTTTTATACCGTTACTAGGTTCACGGCAACCCGTAGGGCCTCCATAACGGCGTTCGTTTGTCCGTCGTAATCTGGTTTGGCATACTTGTAAGTTCTTAGAGATTTTTTAGAACTAGTTTTTTAAAACTGTAACTTTATGAGCACAGTTTATGTTGCAATCATACGTATTAGGAAATATATTTCAAAGTATACTCTTCTAAATCTATACCTAATCTTCTATTAGATTGATTTATTAAACTAGGGAGCAACGCAGCTTCGCTCCCGTGGGAATTTGGAAAATTCCAGCCAAATTACAAGCCTTTGTCTACATTATAGTATACTTTGTACAAAATTTTAGCTTTCTAGGTCCAAGGGTTCAGGCTGGGCTTTGATGAGTCACTCAGTGAGTCAGGACTTTGCTCTTGACCTGACTTTTTGAATTTTGCTCGAGATTCAAGATTCTTTAGTCAACAACGTGATAATTCCTAATCGGCGTTTGGCCGATGCCGATTTTGGGTAAAATTGAGATTTCAACTTTTAAAATTAATACAATTTTACTATATAATTTTTTTTAAAGCATGGAATAATGGAGGGATAAAACGATACATGGCTTAGTTATAGATCTAGATTCTAGAACAACAAAGAATAGGATAATAGGCGAAATACAAAGTATGGAGAAGCGCGTAAGGAATGTACCATTAAGTTATACAAACAAAGAAGGCGTGATAAAAATAATTATTATCTGTGACTGTGCGACTAATGCTCGATTGAATTTAAATGCCAATCACGCTTGACCCGTTTTTTTTTTCAACCCGAAGCGACGAGGCGGTTGTCGCAATCAATATTCATATTTCCACACAATTAGCTCCATTATACATTATACATTCATTACACAATTGTATATATTATACAAAATCGGGTATATCTAAAATTCAGATTGTAACTCTATATCACTAATTCTTATCTTTTAAGAATTGTAGCTGTGATATGAAATATTAATTTTTTTCTTTGACAATACTCGTGTTATAATATTTTTATTGTCGTGGCTTCTTTTGAAGGGCGTATTGTGAAGGGAACAATCCTTTTTTGGGTTTGACGACGTACGTCTATTCCAGGGAAAGTAAACATTTTTTGAAATTTTACTTACTAAATAATTTTAGGGTTCAATACCTCAAAAAGAATAACGGAACTCATATAGGATTACTTCGTTGTCTGTCTGTCTGTCTGTCCGACTGTCGTATCTGTCAAGAAAATCTAAAGGGGAACCTCTATACCTACCAAGTGGGGTATCATATGAAAGGGCTTTTTTCTGAGGAATATTTTGTGTTATCAGTTATCACTGACGATCTTCAACAGAACCAAGAAATTGATTAATAGGTTTATTAGAAAGCTAAGGTTTTGATCGAAGTCTGTACATTCCTAAGCGCTGATTAAGAGGGCATACCCATCTGTGACTTGGATTATTCGGGTTACCTAAGAATGAATAAACTTTTCTTTTTTCAAAGTTTGAATCTTGTTTTAATGTGTAAAATTCCAAACACTATTAGAAGAGCAACTTCTAATTATTTTACTTACTTTTACTCGGGGCTTTATTGACGTACGTTTGATTTGATGTTTCTTATTTAGCTTTTTACTCAACATAACAAAAACACCAACATAAGACGAAATATAGCACTTTCTGTTAACTTGTAGGTATTGACAATAAACTCGATTATACATATAGGTACCTACATGAAGCTGTTAATGAAACGATATAAAGAAAAGAACACCTCGAGTCTCAATCTTACCACGTGTGACCTGAGGTCCAAAGGTTGGGTGCCTATGACTGGTTTTATTATACATACTTGAAAGCGTCTCACAACGCTTTGTGGCAGCCGCTGATATAAATTTTGATGATAATATTTCTTACAATCATAACTCCAAGTGTCTGCAATTTTTAGTACACTACAAAAAGTTAGTTACTGTCTTTACTGCAATACTTTTTTGACGTTTTTACGACACAATACACTCCTATTTTAGTAACAGGTTAAAAACATATTGTATATCTTTGGTTCGGTGTATCAACGGTTGAAATGGTGACGGCACGTTATCAATCAAAGCAACGGCGAAGGTGGGTCAAAGGGTGTGTTGGCTTAGCTTTTATTGTAGTTCTGTGTACATGTTGACTGTTTACCTTTAACACTTATATAAAAATTTCCTTCAAATAACGATCCCCATAGTTCAAGTTTGAATTCTTAATTAACATGAGGCTAAACAAAAGGTTCAAACCTATACAAATATTAGATAAAGATTAGAGGTATTAGGTATGTGAAGAATTCTTTGTTTTAGTTTACGCCATACTATCATAGAAATTCAGGTTATTTATCATTCGACGGGTTATGAAGTGAAGTTGATACTATTATACATACTTAAAGCAACTTGGAATAATTAATAATTCAAGAAAATCCCCGAAACAAAAACCTATATAAGAAAACTAGAAAAGAGCTGATAGTTTTGAACGGCTGAACCGATTTTCTACGATGCTACGAGCTACGATGCCACAGATAGACACACGTCAAACTTATAACATCCCTCTTTTTGGTTCGGGGGTTAAGAATGTATCCTAAAGGCCATCTAGATATAACGATTGAATCTGGCACACGACAGATTTAAATTTTTTTTACGGAGTTTAACGAAGATCTTCTGCTAATATAATGCATTGCAATAACCTATACATGAAGTGAAGGATAGTATATACGAGAGTAAATACGATACGACTCTCTTTTTGTAATACTTTGGATGACGTTTTTATAAAATCCTGGCGAGTGTGTGAAAAATAGTTTTACTAAGTAGCAAGGCTATTATAACTGAAGAGAAATCTTTCTCCGCGTGGACAATCCTTAACAATAAGAACAAGTAAACAAATGTGTGAAAAAGAACTTGAAAAGATCATTACTATTTATTCAGTTGTACTTATGTTGCACTCGACTTGATAATTATTACGAATTAACATTTCAATTTGAAAATTACCATAAATCCCCATTCATATACCGATCCATCATTCGAAAGAAACTTGAATAGTTCAAATGTTGGACACTTTTGACAGTTGAATTGTTCAGAAGAATGCGGTGTTAGATTAAGAATGGTGGATTGTTGAGGAGTTAAAGTTCACACGTGGTGTTTCTATCAAAGTCGTGGTATCTATCAAATCTTAGGGTCGAGAATCAAAGGGCGGGCTAATGACGTGGAAAGGCCATCTTGGTAATCACCTGAATGTCCGTCCGTTAGTCCTTTAAGAGAAACTGTTAATAACGTGGACTCTATTGCACCGACTGTTATCATGAAAGATTTTATATACATCAATCCATCATTTGGAAGAAACTTGAATAGTTCAAATGTTGGACATTTTTGAGAGTTGAATTGTTCAGAAGAATGCGGTGTTAGATTAATAATGGAGGATTGTTGAGGAGTTAAAGTTTACACGTGGTGTTTCTATCAAAGTCGTGGTATCTATCAAACCTTAGGGTCGAGGATCAAAGGGCGGGCTAATGACGTAGAAAGGCGATCTTGGTAATCATTTGAATGTCTGTCCGTTAGTCCTAAGAGAAACTGTTAATAACGTGGACTCTACACCACCGCTGTTATCATGAAAGATTTTATCCATCCATCGTTTGAAGGAAACTTGAATACATAGTTCAAATGTTGGACATTTTTGACAGTTGAATTGTTCAGAAGAATACAGTGTTAGATTGATGATAGAGAATTGTTGAGGTGTTAAAGTTCACACGTGGTTTTCATATCAGCTATAAAATCTTAGGATCAAAATCAAAAGGGGGGGTAATGACATGGAAAGGCGATCTGGTAATCAAAATTTCTGAATGTCCGTCCGTTAGTCTTAAGAGAAAACTTTCAATAGTGTTACTCTACTGTAGCGATCGCATTCATGTAATACTTTAGTATGATACTAATCCATCATATGAAAAACTTACATAGTTCAAATGTTAGATATGTTTTGGCAGTTGAATTGTTGAAAAATAAAAAATGAGTAGTTAGTTTATTGAAGAATTCACGCGTAGTGTTTGGTATCTCTGAAATCTTTGAGTTGAGATCAAAGGTGGACGGATAATTATATGGGAAGGCAATCTGGTATGAGATTTCGATTTCTGAGTAAGAGAAAGTTGTTAATAATGTATGACTGTTACTTCACCGATCGCTATCATGAAGGATGTATTTCGACGGGTTTTCGCTATGACCTCAGCGACCTGGGGAAAATATGCCAGTTCGAAATGTTAAACCGCTCTGGTAATTCTTTCCTGTGATAGAGTTCCTGAGTCCCTCTGCACCAGTATTGTTTTAGATCTAAGTTTGTTAGACCATGGATTGTATGCTACTTTAACGTCACCAGAAATCAAATGTTAACGGAACTTCTACTTAGGAAGCAAATTTTGAAAAAATAAAAACTGATTTTCAAGTAAATCTACTACCACTGGTTCGGAATGCCAGAATAAATTTCATATGTCGGTATGCTTTTGAATTGTTACAAAACCCTTTTGATAGTTAGTAAAACCTGACTCAATTAAGATATCATTTCGTAGTGATGAAATAAAACTCGAACCAAACAAGTAAGTCAAGAGAAAGCAGCCAGGTTAACATACTCTAGAAATTTCGACAATATATTCCACCTACCCACCTACGCACTTAAGCCTATAGTTATTTGAGATCACGTTCACTGGAGTTTCTTCAACAAATACTATAACGTTTGCGTTTGCTTTGGCCTTTAAGGGCTTGTCGTATATTCAGCTTGTTTGCCTGTTTGATTTGGAATTAGTTTTAGTAGTTAAGGGTCTGACGGGTCGATTGTTTACAATGCGTTCGGAAGGGTTTCCCAGGGTCTCGACTCCTTATTTTGTAAGTGCAGTGGTCGCATACTATGCAACCATCTGATGATAGGAAAGATCAGAACTGGACATACAATTTGACTGGGCAATAAGATAGACTGATATTAAAAACAAGTGTAAATTAAAAATTTTCAACACCCCCGACAAATCATTTTCAAATAAATAATTATGTAGGCAACGTCCATCTTGACAGCTTGACATTTGTCAATTGACATAATATTATGAACCTAACGGTTATGTAACCTTTTCTACAAGAAAACTAGAAAAGAGCTGATAACTCTTAAACGGCTGCACCAATTTTTTTGCATGATAGCTGAACACTCTCGATCAAGCCACCTTTCAAACAAAAAAAAACTAAATTAAAATCGGTTCATTCGTTTGGGCGCTACGATGCCACAGACAGATACACAGATACACAGACACACAGATACACAGATACACACGTCAAACTTATAACACCCCTCTTTTTGGGTCGGGGGTTAATGATGCTACTCATAAGGACACAGGACTGGTTATCAAATCTTATTTTTCGAGCAGCCGCATTATTTCGCTGGTCCGGTAGAGTAAGTTTTATACAATTTTAGCGATTATGCAGGAAGCTAGGATTTGGCACTATAAATATATTTTTGCAGAAACAAGACAGTAATTATTATGCAGAGTTATAAATCCGTCTCAAAGTCTGAGTAAAGTCAAAATACCTACGCTGTACAGACCCCTACCTCAGACCAAAATAATGTATCTGTACTAACTAGTAGAGAAACAATTGAACGTCCACAGTTTACTTAAAAGACCGTTACCTATTAGAAATGTAAATTGTCAAAACTTCTACACCATTAACAAACTGTATATAAAATTAATAATATGCATTTTATGCAGTGACAACATCCATCCATCACCAATTTATTCCTTGAAAGTTGAAGATCGGATACAATGGAGTCTTGAACAAAAATACATTTGAATGTAGTAAAGGACTAATCCGACCGCGCATCGAGTGGTCAAATTGTCCTTTTATTCAAGTGGTGGTATCGGAATAAATAATGTGTTGGTGTCGTTTGATTTATTTAAGCGTCAGTCGGGACATTATAGTCCAGGAGAACGTGGGAAAATTTGAGGAGTGACTTGATAAAACCTCTGTATATAGGTGTATAATACAAACCTGACTACGGACTTTAGAAAACCTCGCTGGGCCGATTTGAGATTTTTTTAATTTAAGTTTTTCAAATATTTAAATAAGCACAGAGCAAAGTGTACACTAACACTTAAACTTGTAGAAACTATTTTGCAAGAAATTACGGAAGTTACTTTCCAATAGAAAATCTTGAAGATGTTGATTTGCTGTGAGTGTTTACACATTGCAAGTGACTTGCCAGAGTTGATGTTGTTAAGACAGTTAGCGTTAAATATGTGTCTTCTTTATAAGCAACACAGGCATGCAAGGAACTAAAGGGTAAATTATTGAAAACATGCCATTAAAAATATGTACTTTTTAAAACTTCATGTTCAAGGGTATTTTTTTATTACGAGTTAGCCTGGACTGCATATAATTCGTTGGGTAATGCAGTCTACAAAGCACAAATCCATCCAAAACACGCGACACTACGACCTAACCAGTCAGAAATCCGGAATTTTCTGCATAGGAAGCTTTGACGGATTTCCAGACTCAGGAAGCTAAGTAGCTTGATTTTTTTTAGCGTAAATAGCTTTATCAAGCATCTCTCTAATATTTGCCACCTGCTCATCAACTATTTTGTATTGACCGAGAAATTAAGCTATACATCACGGGTTTTCACGCCCTTGCTCGAGGTGACAACAGTTGAATACGATTTACATAATGATGGAAATATTTGACCGTCTGTCTGTCTTTTGTCAATATGGAGGCTGGGTTCTTTGGACTGATTCTATTAACGGACTGGCTTTTGTTTGCGGCTTCGTCTGGACTTTTTAATTGTCCTTATAACAACCATATAACTAAAGTAAACAAAACTTGCAAGATGTGCAAATATCCATTTCGAGCTACCTACTTACTACTTAGTTATCACTAATTTTGACTCGCATTTGACTGATTTTTTATAAATCTTCTTAGTGTCTACCCGATAATTATGATAATTTTAGCTTATAAATTGGTGTCAATGACAATGATAAGTACTCAAATAACGAATAAATAAAAACAAATGATAAAGAGTGATAATTTTAATACAATCTTGTACTTTATTGTAATAACTGTCATGTTCATAATGCTTACCACTGAAAAGGATAGCACGAGATTTAAACAAGTTTAGAGATTTGTATACTTACGGAATTAGCGATATTGGCTTAAAATTAATGAAAAAGATGCACGTGGATTAAGGTTTTTTAAAAATTCCGGGGAACTCTGATTTTCCGAGATAAAAAGTTACCTATGCCAATTTTCGAGACGCAAGCTACCTCTGAACCAAATTTCATATAAATCGGTTAAACGGATGGACCTTTAAAAATCCCCTGGGAACTCTTTGATTTTCCGAAGTAAAGTCTCGGTACTAGGGATGTACCTAAGCTAACTTTGTACCAAATTTCATCAAAACTTAAAAAGTTAAACTGTGAAGCCGTGAAAAGGCAGCAGACAGACAGACACACTTTCGCATTTATAATATTAGTATGGATTTTAGTTAACAGTGGAAACGTCCGTGCAAATCAAAAGAATGACGAACATTAGCAGAGGTACCTACATAATTGCATCTGTAAGGTCAAAAAACTTGCAATCACTCAAAACGACGAGTCATATGCACAGCAGATAAGGTCAATGTACTTTTGAGTGCTGCAATTTTTATCAAGTTTCCAGTCTAGTGTTTGACCATAGTGTGTACTGACGAGTAGATATACTTTGTTACTACTCGAAATTCCAAGAAAAATTAAATTCTTCATTACGCATTTAATCTAACCAATGTTGCAGCCCCCCAAGTTTTCTATTCGGAACGACCCGTCTATTGTACCTATAGTATGATACTAAATAGAGGTCATTGGTTTTTAAATCCACGCAGACAAAGTCGCGGGTAAAAGCCAGTCTTAAATAAGATTACATAGTGCAGATATCTAATCTTAAATTACATGGTACCGAGATAAGATCTCTGGTTGCAAATCTCTCGCATTGCGGTTTCCAGGTTTCAATATCTAGTGTCGACGGATATCGAACTGAGGGTGTAAAATTACATCTCCTAACCGTAAACGTGATTTTACGCTGTACGATACGATATCGGTAAACGACCGATATATTATCAACCAGCGATAATAGGATAATAAATCAAGCATAAATAAAACAAACAACAATTTGATTTTTGGTAGTTGTTACGGGTACGATTTTAAACTCTTGTCTGAAAAACATTGCAAACTCATTTAACTTTATCATAAATATAATAGTTTATTTAATACTTACCTAATTATAACTTAAAAATATGAAATAAGATTTGAATTGCGACATGAATGAACAATATTGAAGTAATGAAAGTTTTTTTTTATCGATAATCAAATCAAAATAGTTTTATATTCAATAACTTTTGCAAGTACTTTTGCATCGTCACATGCATACCACTGGTTCAGAATACCTTAGTAAAGTAGTGACTACAGATTTCATACATATGTTTAGCGCATCAGATATCGGATCGACTAATGTAAAACATTCTAAACTACATACAGCCTATGTACATAGGCTGTATGTAGTTTAGAACAACTACAATGAACAACTACATACAGCCTATGTACATAGGCTGTATGTAGTTATATCTAATAACGCTTGGTAGGTACCTACTATTATACCAAGCGTTATTAGATTCTACCAAGTAATTTCACGTCGAGATATCATAGAGGAAATTATACCACTATCCTGTCATTAAAGGACCAAAAATGCGACTCCATTACGTTAAGGAGCAGAGGTGTAATTATGTCTAATACGTTCTCACGGTGTGTCGTTAGTGTAACTTCCGAATCGTGTAGGTAACACTTGACAGTTGACAGTTGACCAACGAAATGTTTACTGAACATAAAACACGCCTACACTTTTTTTGATTTCGATGACAAGTTGAAGCGTTTCTGCTGGTGGTAGTTGAATCTTTACTATTTTGTTGTAAGACAAGTGTAAATTAAAAAAATTATAACACCCCCGACAAGTGAAGGTTACAGTAACTGGAAAAGAACTGATAACTTTCATACGGCTGAATCGATTTTCTTGGATTATAGCTAAGAACACTCGATCAAGCCACCTTTCAAACAAAAAAAAAAAAACTAAATTAATATCGGTTCATTAGTTTAGGAGCTAAGATGCCACAGACAGATACACAGATACATAGATAGATTTTTGGGTCGGGGGTTAAAAAGAAACACACAAATGATAGATCTTCTTAGAGCTTCTAACAGCTGCTACGATATACGAAAAAACAGATGAATGCACACTATGTGATAAGTCTGACCGTTATATTTCAGAATTTCAGGTTACCTAGTAGGGGTATCAAGGTATATATAAGTTTAACATTATCAATTATTTTAACCACGCTTGTCAAAATTTTAACTTTAGTTAAAGGAAAAATAGTTATATTACCAATAGGCGGTATCGAGAAAGTTATTAATTAATATTATATTAAGTTAAACGACCAAGTTACGATGTCTGTTGTAAATCATGCTTCAGTAATTTTATTATACTCATAAAATAACGCTTTACGAATATCGATAATATTTCATACCTACAAAAAATCGATTATAACCAACCCTAACTAGAACTTTACCGGACTCCTTCGCAGTTGGTTATCTCCGAGAGCACTGTGCGGAACATAACCGTTTTTATTTAAATTTCGAACAAAAAAACCACTAAAACAATAACCTTCGCGTGTCAATACTTTTTTTTTACGACACGGTCGTGTGATATACTGACAAAGGTTGTTTTTATGTCGCGTTGCATTTATTTTTTTAATTTTTAATCTCGTGGGTTTTGTTAGTGCATTTATTCTCCTTGGACAGCTGTCAGGACGGAATAAAAATCGGGCGTGTTCCCAAATTGAAATTGACGCGTTCAGTTTAAAACAATTAAGCGAACTGTGAATTGAAAATAATGAAATGCGATTGATGGAGTTTGTTGAAAAATTTTATTTTGCGTTTCACTTTTAACAAAATATTGGGGCCGGAAAATGTTATTATTCAATAACTATAGCAATAATATAAAGCCTCGATAGCTCAACGGTTGAGGAGCGGACTGAATTTCGTAAGGTCGACGGTTCAAACCCCACCCGTTGCACTATCGTCGTACCCACTCCTGGCAATAGCTTTACGCTTAATTGGAGGGGAAAGGGGAGTATTAGTCATGATTAACATGGCTAATATTTTTATTAAAAAAAAAAACAATATAGCATTCGATACCAATATTGTATCTTTTCGTAATTCTGATTAGAGGGTTCAGGGACGGCACAAGTTATCGCAATGCGACTCGACGTCTAAAAACTTTTAGATAAGATTATTCTAAAATGCTTAGTAGTAGTAATTTATGCAGTTAGTTTATTAATGTTTATTAATCTTTTATAATTCTCCCATGATTTCGTATTACTTGGCTAAAATTAATTTTTATTATACCTATGTGGTTTTAGTAAACCGCTCTTTTTGAAACAGGATCAGGAAAGCATGTATAAATTATTTTGGATTGGATATTTTAGTCACTGATTTTACAGAATGGATTTCCCTGTTGAATTTCCTTCCTGTCGTCTAATAATAATAATAATCATTCTCGAACTAATTTCAGTGAACTTTGATTTGAATTCGATCCCTGACGTCTTTTGAAGCAGTAACTAAGTAATAAAAATGTTTCAGTTCTACACTTCATTAAAAAGCGGAGATAGTCCATCGATTAAAACTTCATTCTTCGAACTACGGAACTTATTTTACAGACGATCGAATAAATGGCCCAGACGTACCAAATTTATCATATCCGATCACCTTTTCAGGCATATTTTTTAAATGGTTTTAGTTCAGGCCGTTACTACTTTTGACCATTATTTTAAAATTAAAATTTATTTATAGGTCACAAAGTGAATATGTCACCCCTGTAGAATCTAAACCGTATACAAAAATATCTTACTCTCTACGCCTTTGCCGTCTTAATACTAATTTGTATAGCATTCTTGCCTTTTCGCATGCCGGGAAGGAAAGTTGACGTTGTGTACGTAAGGATATCATATTATGAGGTTAGTAACAACGTCATAGTAACAAGTGTAAATTAAAAATTTATAACACCCCCGACAAGTGAGCTTGACAGCTTGACATTTGACAATTGACATAATAATATTATGAACCTAACGGTTATCTAACCTTCTTTTCTACAAGAAAACTAGAAAAGAGCTGATAACTCTTAAACGGCTGAACCAATTTTTTTAGATTATAGCTAAGAACACTCTCGATCAAGCCACCTTTCAAACAAAAAAACTAAATTAAAATCGGTTCATTCGTTTAGGCGCTACGATGCCACAGACAGATACACAGATACACAGATACACACGTCAAACTTATAACACCCCTCTTTTTGGGTCGGGGGTTAAAAATACAGAAACAGTGACCGTTGAGGCTTGAGTGTATTGAAGCTACAAACATGGGCTTTAAACGGCCAATAACGTAAAAACCTATGAACCATATCGGTGTACGGGAACTGGGCATCCCGCCGCACGTGTTCCCATTGATCCCGGTCATGGGAAAACATTTAACAAGGGTGATATATTGCTGATAGACTATTATCTGCCGGTGTGGGTAGGTGCGTCAATTGGACCGTTTGGGATATTGGGAAATTATAGATATCGCTTCTAAATGATTGTTTAAATTCCGATGGGAAACGTATAGGTAGCTTTCAGATGTCTGTTAATTGATCAGCGTTGTTGAATTATCATCGATTATTGTGTATTGGAGAAGGGTGCTCGCAGTTCCCATTTTGTTTGTTTTTGTATTGTGTTTATTATTAAAGTTGTGCCAAACTAAAGTGAGAAGCAAAATTAACGATTTTCTTAGATACATTTAAAGAACAATTTTTGGGGGGAATATTTTAATTCGATGCCAACTTCCTATGTTGCGAAAGTGTTTTAAAATTTAGCTTTAGTCGCCAAGCACTTATTAGATAGGTAATTACTTAAATTGGCAAGTTAAGCCAGCAAACATCTTGTGTGCAATACAATAGGTGCCTATTTTTCCGAATTTCTTTCCTTCTTTCTTTGACTGAATATATTATTCGCCAAATTAGGCACATATTTTTTATTTTTTTACTTGCGAATTTTCTATGAGTCAATCAGTAACAGGAGTTACACTGTAATATGACGGTGGGGTAGTCTTTAGGATAGGTTTAAAAGCGTATTTTTTCTATGATTCCATGGTAATAAAAGATACTTGCACCATAATCCGTCTTATCCTAACCATAGTTTTTAAACAATTATACTTACAATGTTTCTAAGAAAGCAAAAGTAATGGGTCACTTTCACTAGTCCTCTAAACAGGAATAATGGTATATTTTACGGTCCGTGTAAAAAGAGGCTCCCATAGAAAAACGTCAAGACATCAAGACGCCTCCGTCCGGGACAGAAACTATCAGCGATCAGCAAAAAAACCAGCGTTTTCGTTGCAAATGGGTATTTGTGAGGGTGCAGTTATTTAACGTATAAAAACAGTCAAAATAATAATAATAAAAAAATGATAAATAATCATGTTAATATGAAAATACTAATAAATTCCAAGCTTATGAATTGCCCACAGGTTCCTCTACAAGATATTGTTAATTTTATTAAATAGGTATTTATAGTAAAAATTATGAGACAAATACCTCTTTTCAGTACCTATTTTAAACGAATCTTATTGTTACTTTGAAAAAAAAAAAATCCTACATGTTAGCCCCAAGGTACCTATTACCTATCAATTTAGTAGGGTGTACGTCACAAAAAATACTGGTTTGGACTCTATATTGTTAAAAATGAACTCCGATTTTAAAATTTTCAAAATACATATATAACTCAGTAATAAATCACACTAATATTATAAAGGCGAAAGTTTGTATGTGTGTGTGTGTGTGTGTGTGTGTGTGTGTGTGTGTGTGTGTGTGTGTGTGTATGTTTGTTACTCCTTCACGTAAAAACTACTGGATGGATTTGGCTGAAATTTGGAATGGAAATAGATAATATCCTGGATTAGCACATAGGCTACTTTTTATCCCGGAAAATCAAAAAGTTCCCACGGGATTTCAAAAAACCTAAATCCACGCGGGCGAAGTCGCGGGTATCGGCTAGTAAAATATATAGGGTACCAATACCTACAGAATTCGTTGCAGGACACAAGGAGCTTGCTTGAATCTATGAAAATCCCTTTATCTTACAAAGTTACTTTAACACGTTAGACTGAGTTAAAAGGTCTTAGAATCACGCGGTCCCAATAAATCAAAAACCGTATAATTGTTAACCCACAAAAATAAAGATATCACTTACGGTAAAAATTTCCCAAAACGGTTACATACATTTGCATGTATTCTCTCTCTCACTCACGAGCATGGCATCATAGCATGCCGCATGCCACTTTCGTCTTTCCATTCCATTCATACGTTAGAAAGTGCGTCGGTGTGAACCCAAGCGTTACATTTCTGCTTTTTTTCACAACTAAATCATACTTCATAGAACTTTTGGTGAATTTCTGATGACGTTTTTGGTGAATTTTGTCACGTATGATTGTTAAGTTTTGTGCCTAGAACCGTGTTTTAAACAATGGCAAAAAAGATAACTCAGAATTTAAAAAAACGCCGACACGAAAACCTCTATAAGAAAACTAGAAAAGAGCTGATAACTTTCAAACGGCTGAACCGATTTTCTTCGATTATAGCTGAGAACACTCTCGATCTAGCCACTTTTCAAACAAAAAAAAAACTAAATTAAAATCGGTTCATTCGTTTAGGAGCTACGATGCCACAGACAGATACAAAGATACACACGTCAAACTTATAACACCCCTCTTTTTGGGTCGGGGGTTAAAAAGTATGTTAGTCCTTCAAACAAAGACTATAAGTACGAAAAGTTGTTAATGGATTAAAATTAAAACCAATTACGATGATTGTGACATGATTCATGATTTTCTTTGAGATTAATTTTTCTACTTCATAGTCTTCGAAGACTATAAGAAATTACTGTGACAATAAGTGGGTTTAGAGTTTAGAGTATAGAACTATAGATTGTTTAATTTTAAACCGATTTTGATCAAAATGAAAGCTGATTGCAATTACATCCTGTAATTAGCCCCTCCTCTCTCGGTATCATGATACGGAGAAGCAGTTAACATTAGTTATTAGGAGGACATAGCGACGGCTAAGGTTCGTTAATAATGTATGATCCGGTAGACGACAGGAATTCTAGTTTCTAGAATTAAGTCAGGAGCCCTGTGAAAGGTCGCTTTTTATCCCTTAGCAATGGCAGTTCGTTATGGGCGCTGAACCATATCCTGCCACTGCTTCCTTAGGGTTGTAACACGTGAACCCCGTGAGAATGTAACGAATTGCATTAGTAATATGTCGCTTTCCACATGGACAATCCCATTTCTGCACTTTGCAGTAACAAGTGTGGGCATTAAGTGTAAGTTTATTTTAATTATGATGACCTTTCCTGTCACTTGAACCGTGGAGGTTAGAGGTCTAATTGGAAAAAATCGGTCAAATGCAAGTCGGACTCGTACACGAAAGGTTCCGAACCGTACAAGTTTATAATACTATTTTTTTTTATGGTGTCATTTTGAAATTTTTTATTGATTGTGAAAATTTCAACCCTCTGCCTATTTCGGTTCACGAGATACAGCCCGCTGACAGACAGACAGACGGACGGACAGGCAGCGGAGGCTTGGTAATAGGGTCCCATTGGCTAGGTGGTATGGACCCCTACAAAGGTTGGTAGGATTATAAATCATCAACCTATCGGCAGCCCTGTGGATGGATCTACTCTCAGAATGAGGATTGTAGGTCACAATCCCACGCTAGCCAAGTGCTACACGGATAGATACACGGTACTCTGCACGCACCCTTGAGAACATTATGGATTCGCAGGCATGCAGGTTTCTTCACGCACTTTTCCTTCCCCGTCCCAAGTGATTTTTAACCCCCGACTCAAGAGGGGTGTTATAAGTTTGACGTGTGTATCTGTGTATCTGTCTGTGGCATCGTAGCTCCTAAACTAATGAACCGATTATAATTTAGTTTTTTGTTTGAAAGGTGGCTTGATCGAGAGTGTTCTTAGCTATAATCCAAGAAAATCCGTTCAGCCGTTTGAAACTTATCAGCTCTTTTCTAGTTACTGTAACCTTCATTTGCGGAGGTGTTATATTTTAATTTACACTTGTTACACATATTATTAATGTACTTAGGTGCTTAAAGTTTTTAGACGAAATTATTTTAGTGGTAAGAGCGCCATTGCGCACTTAATTTTTCTATTTGGTCTTGGTTAGTAATGGTTCATGAGGTTATAAAGAATTCATCTATCTATCCATCCATCTATCTATCTATCTATCTATAATTCTAAATATAGCTTTAAATTAGGTATTTATTATTAATTGCGTGCTATCCCGCATTGAAATCGATCCGCAGATGATGCAGCAAACCCTTCGGTCACCGAATACAGAATGTAGTCAACTTAGGGGTTACATAGGGGTGCTGTAGGAGTATTTTAGGGGTGCTATAAATATGGTACACGCGGGGGTTGGCAGATGCCACTGGTTCGCGACCGTTACCGTTCCCCTATCTCAGTGAAATTTTGAAATTCGAACACGTGTGTTGACAGCTCATTTTTTCTAATCACCCACATCTTGATGATTTCGCCAACGTGTTTCGGATGCAATAAAAATTTATGTTTTTTTTTTGTACGAAACAAAAACCATGTTGTGAAATTTTGATGGGATCAATGTGATAATCGCCATCCTTTTAAGCCATTTTGTGTCATCTAAAATGTTCAACAGGTAGGTAGTCTAGTATATATCGTTAGAAAGATGGTCCGTTTCGAATCAGTGTTGAATTTATTACTTAATACTAATCCTAATAATATTTGGCCTTTTCGTCCTCCGTTTCTCGGCGAGTATTTTATAAAAAAACTAAATCGAAATCTAGTTTCTAGCGTTTGCGGATGAATCTAAAAATCCACAGCACTGTTTTATCTCAAGAAAACTCCTACCATTATAAGGAAAGGGGTAGCTACTCTCAGCAATGAGGGATACGAAGCAGAGAGAGAAAGGAAAGTAACCTACCATATCACTAACCACCTACATATTCCATTCCATTCCATCAGCCTGTATGCGTCCACTGCTGGACATAGGCTTTATTACCCTTCCCACATATTCCGTCGGATTCAAATATCCAAACATCTGCCGTCATAATACGCGATACGTGAAAGCTTCAATCAATTTTATTGCAGCAAGTTAATGCATTTCATTCGTGGCTCGTAAATCTGATTTCATTGTAATATTCGTAATGCACAGTCGGCGCGTGCGCACCCTTTGTTGTGCACCCTCGCGGACACTGACACTAACGGCTATATTGATTTTTTAACTGTCACTTTTTCCCCAACAACCCCGCATTTAACTATGTTAATTTCCTGCGTTAGTCTAGTAATAAGAATTAGGTCTAACTCCAGTCAGTTCGTTTAGCAGGTACAGTCAAAATCTGTTATAATAGGATATCGAAAGGGACCACGATTATTAGGTTGCAAAAGCCGCTAGTTGTAATAACCAGTGTTAAAGAGGGCTAAAACGTAGAGAGTAAGATATTTTAAAGATATTTTTTTGGGTATGGTTTAGATTATACTGGGGGGACATGTTCACTTTGTGAGCAAACCGCTATAAATAAATTTGATTAAAAAAATTGTCTTAACACTACAAATAGCCGGGATTTATATTTTTGTCACTACTATAACCAAAATGTCCCAGAATCAGATCGCTCACCGCTGCGCTACTAGGATCGTACGTAAAAATCTGAAAAGTAAAACTAACTAAACACAGAATATAACGGTAACTTAAAACTATACCCCCTGAGTTAAAACTTTTATCTTAAGAACTAATAATTTCATTTCTTTCTAAACAACTCAATATATCGTTAGAAACAGACAGCTGAAATCAAATAAAAATCGTACCATGTTATTACATGCAGATGTAAGTTGAAGAGTTTAAAATGAAGGGTCATAACTTAAGTTTTATTGTCTGAAACTGACCAAGCGTACAGTCCAGGCGGGGGGTCCAAGAAACAACCGGGTCACCCAATTTCTAAGATCCCTTCTAAACTTCTAATAGTTTTCGTAATTACACCTTTAGTAGTGTCGTTGAACTCCGAGTGTTTTGAATTTTTTTTCGTTGTAAGTGGACTTAACCGCGGGGTATCGGATTTTGTATGCAATCGGAGTTATTTTCGAAGTGGTTACAATTGCGAATGTAATCAAAGTCGCTACTAAGGAGTGCGGTCAAATTACAGTTTTTTTAGGCATTGCTGTTGGAACACTTATTATTATCTTTCAATTTTTTTTAAATTTTGTTTATTAAATATCAGTAACTTTGCCATTACAAAATCCAAACTACTATTATAAATGCGAAAATGTGTCTGTCTTTCTGTCTGTCTGTATGCTAAGTTTTCACGGCCCAACAGTTTAACTGATTACCTTTAGTATAGATACATATACTCTCAATAGCTGATACCTATAAATTGGCCCACGGCACAAGCTATCAGCCCGGCTAGCATGGGCAGTAGATAAAAATTATATCCCCCGATTATATCCACGGATGTCATACAAATCAGTGGATATAATCGGGGATATAATTTTTATCTACTGCCCATGCTAGCCGGGCAGATATGCGTACACTAACACTACTCTATCTCACACATTTTGTTTCTCAGAAAATAAGGAAGGTCTGGCAGCAGTGGGATCTTGCTCTATGACCCATATCTAACATTTGTTTATTACGACATATCAAACTACCTCCCACATATGTTCTATTTTAAATTGCACATGTGCGAACATACACTAGATATTAATAAAGCACAACGTAAACACTTGCGTAAGTCTTGCAACTAATAAGATATTTTGTTACTCTTATCTGATAACATTGAGTTTATACTCTGAACATTACGTAGATTGAATAGTTAATAATTCTAGGCATGATTATAATCGCATACAAAATAGTTATTTAATTTTTAACATAAGTGTTGACTTAATTAAAAATAATTTACGAAGTTGAAAATTAATTTATGATGCCCGCGATTTAGTCCGCGTGTTCTGTTTTCATCAAGACTAATAAAAGAAAAAATATTTCATTTGCCCTATGTTTTTCGTTTTAAATTTTACAGTAGGTAATAGCTATGAAAAATTCAGTCATGAAATATGTATGTACAGGGCCTTATTATTTAATAGTGTTTTTATTTTAAATTGCTTATTTTATACTTTGTCTAATAAAATAGTCTTAAAAACGTGATAATTATATTAGAAATTGTTTTTTAATTATATAATTTTTTAAACAAGAACGACATGAATTTGCTTATTTGTAAAAAATCAGAAACAACGTTTTGGTCTTGTGACTTAAGTATGTCTTAATTATTGTACCAAACAACTTTATAAAGGGGACAAAGGTGGAGTAAAAAAACTGCCCTCTTCAAAAATTTTAAACATAATACTAACTTGAGAACTTAGGTACTTATTAAGTTTAAAGATTTATTAACAAGTCAACAAAAACAATTTAATAAGCAGCTTAACAAATTTTTTGCGCATCAACCCTTACGACTCGCGCGAAAATGTTCATTAAAAATTAACTAAGAAAAGAGGCGTTAAAATCTTAATTTTTAATGACGCGTTACTTAATTATTAAATAGGGTTTCGATTATTACGAGGTTTTTGACACCTTGGTGGACAAAAACACGTCCGGCTTTTTCGAAAGGATGGAAAGGCGTCAAGGGGTGGTTAAATAAGAAGGAAGTTGAATGGACAAAGGGTGTGAAGGAGGGAAGGAAAACAATATAGCTACAACTATAGAATAATTCGTTGAAGTTTTGGATTCTTTATAGTACCTACCTACCTATTGAAAAAAAAAATTCTACTGAAAAAATGTCGGATAAAAATTAAAGATTTTGTGATTTTCCTATTACTTACTTATCTACTATTTATTTATATTTTAATAGGTTTATTGTTGTTTAAGTACGCACCTACCTTATTTAACGTAATGAAGGATTACGTCGAGATATTATGATTAGAGATCAGTCTTTAAATAGGTAGAGACTAGACTTAATTTTTTTTTAGGAAAATTACACAAAAGAAAATACCCAATTCAGTAAGTACCTAGGTATTAATCCAGAAGTGAAATTTTTCTGTATATGCACCGCACCTACTTTCATAGGGGTTTTAGTGAGGACCCAAAATTTTTATTTTGATAAATAAAATAGGCTTTCTTGGTGATTTTTTTATTATTCTGCTTGCATGATTTGGGGCATCGGCCAAATAGAGACAGGTACCAGGACCAAGTACCTGTATACCTACCTACATATTTTTTTTTAAGTTTGTCGAACAACATCTACATTATATTGACACCTACCAACCAGACAGATATCAACGATTGTCTCGTGTTCCATATACGCTATAAGTAGCTACTTGTCTACTTAATGGTAATTTTATTGACGGAGGGTCAGCGTTACACTTCAGTGTCAGATGACCTGATAGCTGGGCACTGATAAGTAAGTGCCTAGTGGAAATAAGACTTTTATTAAGTGATAACTGCCAAAGATTTTAGCAAAACTACTTAGTATGGCAGCGGAACTCTACCTTAGGCTTGTTTTTATTCAGATACAAGTTAAGTAGCCTTGACCGCAATCTCACTTGTTGGTAAGTGATGATGCAGTCTAAGATGGAAGCGGGCTAACTTGGAAGGGATCTGGCAATTTTTATTATATCCCTATGGTTTCTTTCTACACGGCATTGTATAGGAATTCAAAATCGCTTGGCACCACGGCTTTGTCGGTAGGGTGGTAATTAGTCACGACCGAAGCCCCACACCAGATCAGAGCAGAGGAAATTTAGAAATTATAAAATTATATTAAATATTATGAAAAAAAAAAAACACTTATAAGACCACAGCGCTCACCACTGTGCCAGGGAGGTCGTCAAAACTTTATACTTCTGTAATCTGTACCTATCTAAATAAAATAAAATAAAAGTGACGATGCCTAAAATAGAAGCCAACTAGCCACGGCCGAAGACTTTCACCATACGAAATTCCAAAAATGTACAAAATTGTGATAAATTATGACTTTATTTAATAATAAACTTCTAGGTATCAGCTAGTAATCAGTAAGTAGAAAGTGGGTTACAAAAGTTCAAGCCAGGGGTCAGGAACATTTTGCTGAGAATGATTTCTGTTTGAAATTGCATATTAATTAATTAAAAATAAAATAAATTAATTAAATAAAAATATAAAACAGAAAACAATGCTCCATAAATGGTTTATTTATAGGCACATAATCAATATAAAACATAGGAAATGTGAGTAAATACCTATCTGTAATATTGCACACATTTTTCCTATTGTTATATTTCCAGTTTTCCGTGGAAAAAATTTATATGAAATTCAATTTATAGAATATCCTTTGCACGCTATAGTTTATGGCATAATAGTAACGGGGTTAAGTATAAATTAAATCGTAATGCACCTTGGATTACGATATATCTACAATAATTAAATAAGTTATGTAATAAATTAAACATAGCTTTCTTTAGCGCTATTGGCTCTAAGAGAGGTAACTATCTATACTCAAATGGACAATTTTAGAAATCCGTACCTTCATAATGTAGGTAGGTAGGTAGGTATATCTACCTTAGTAGGTACTTTTGTAAGTAGCTATTTAAAAAATAAAATAAATTGAAAACATGAATGCCCTTTTTGATTAGGTACTAAAAAATTAAAAATATATACGCAAACACGGAAACAATGTAGGCAACTCTATACCTAAGAATGTAGGTACCTAGGCATGTGTAATTAATTTGCTACACTAGGTAAATATATTATTAATTATTATTATATACTTAATATCAAAAAAAAAATACGTTCTACATAGATGCTAAAAATGCAAAAAAAATCCTACTAATCAGATGTGAACTGTGTATTTTGTCTTAAATTAAAAATAAAGTAGTTTCTTACTTATACCTAGTATATATTATAATACAAACTTATATTAAATACTAAAAATTAGGTAAGCATGTGTAACTACTTACACATTATGATATCATCGTGTCGCAATAAATAGGTAAGTAAATCACAGCGATTAATTTCCTGTTTACTAATTACGTAGTTTTAAAACGCGACCAAATTACGAAGTAGGCACGCCACAGGTTGCCGAGCCCTGGCGTAAATAACCAATACATATAGCTATCAGCCTTGTATTTATTGACACATTATTATGCACAAATAGATAAGTAATTGTGTTTACACAATTAGTTTTAGTTTATCAGTACATTACAATACTTTCTACAGTTAAAACAAAAAAAAAACACTGACCTGTTATTCTTTTTTGCGTTTTGCTGTTGTCTGGACTCGATACTTTAGGTTCTTGCTTGGGAACGCTTGGTTTCGGCGTCGTCATACTGATAGGAGACCTTCTGAGCGCCGCAGGGATGGACGAAGCAGGTACCAGTTGCCATGCAAACCTTTGAGCTCCAGGCAGGGGTGTTTCGCTTGCAAAATCGAAGCCCCATCTCTGACTATCGAGTTCCAACTGTCTGGCCAGTTCCCGCTCAACGAATCGTCTGTTTTCTTCCCTATCAGTACACCCGAATAAGTTTCTTCTGACACCATCTAGAGTGGTCACTCCTCGTACACGTAAAGACCTAGTGTCCAACACGGTGGCTTGCAGACCGGGTGCCCTCACACTTATTGCAGACATCGTTTCAACAGTTCCCAAAACTACGAATCACTTCCCAACCGCATCCGCGGAACCTAAACAAGAATAACTAAAGTTTTTAACACAAACAAACAAATGTTTCTCTCATTACGAACCAATTGGGATTATTGTAGTTTGTAAACAACACGAATACGTCGCGACGCGTGAAATGACGCGACACGTCCACCATAACATAAAGTGAATGGCCGACTAAAGGAAAAGAACGCTTTGTGTGAGCACGGCGTTCGGCGTTCGCCTTCGCTGCGTGCGCCGGTCGCCGCCGCGTCGCCCCACGCGTATTCCGCCGCATCGCAGTGTGGCGCTACTATCGCATAATTACCACTAATTTTTTTTTACGTACTTTTTTAATTTAATTGTCTGTGTGTGTACCAAAAGTGGTCTATAATGAAATTCAAATTTAGAATAGCATTTTATTTGGAAACTGATAGGTATCTACTAAGATTTTATGTATTGTATATTATACCTATTACCTATTTATAAATTCTTATTGGAAAATATTAATTAAGTAGAAAATTCGACTTATAATAAGCAAGCTTCTCAAATTTTTCGGATTTGCATTAATTAGATCAAATAAATAGACAGAATAGATACCTACTTAATATACTTATAGGTAGGTAAGAAAATTAAATGAAGCTATCAACAATGAAATCAATTGATATTTCGATCGTGCGAAGAATAATATTCATTTTAACTTCATCATGAAAGTGAATCACTGCCTACCTTGAATATTGATGGCAAAGTGTTGCCATATACAGCTAACCTATATTTTTCAACATACGAACTATAAAACATCTTTAGTCACATAAAATCTACGTACCTAGTTGGTTTTATTAAATAGTAGTATAGTAAATTGTAGAAAATTGTGTCTGTACAATGGAAATATATAAAAAAAAAGTAGCAGGGGTTGTTATTATATCGATGCCGAACCCGAAATTGTAATTAATTTTTTTTTGTCTGTTTGTCTGTGTGTTTGTGCACGCTAATATCAGAAACGGCTTATTCGATTTAGATACGATTTTCACTAATATATTGTAGTAAGCTTCTCTTAACATTTAGTGTTTATTTCATGTCAATCGGTTCATAAATAAAAAAGTTATGACAATTTAAAGAATCACGGCGAACATTTTTAACGTACAGAGTATATGCTGCCCGAAAAGTCACTATTCCACGCGAACGAAGTCGCGGGCACAGCTAGTATTTAATGAATTTGTTGCTAAAATTATAATAATACTGAATAATGATCGCGACTTTGTCCGCGTAGATTTATGTTTTTTAAATCCCCGTCGTAACGCTTTGATTTTCCGGAATAAAAATTTTCTATGTCCATCTTTGAGATGCAATTTGTCAAAATCGGCTAAGCAGACTTGCCGTGAAATGATTTTATTTTATTTACCTGGCCTGGTAAAGGCCTGTTACCTTTTAACGGCAAATATTTATTTTGACGATTCAAATATTATCTTCTTATAACTTATATGTTTAAGTATCTGGATAAAAGAAATTCAATTCTATTCTAAGACACATTTTGCATTTACATACAAATATAGTATAGATAAGTAGATATACTTTTTTTTTGAAGAAACCATTGTTCCATGAACCATGAATAAGAAAAACGAAAGAAATAGAAATAAACCATAAACTAATACACAATATACCTAAAAATTACTGTTAAAATCAATACCATAAATGCAAATCTATACAAATTAAATAACTAAAACATAATATTATATCACCACACTAAAAAATTTAATTTACCCTAAAAAAGTGGAACGATTAAAGAATTAAAGTAATGGCAACTCTAATACCGAGCTTGTTTACGAAGAACGAAGACGTGTCTAGTTACGTGTGCAGCATGCTTTAGCGTCTTATCAGAAATATAGTTGTCTCTGTCATACTTGCATTCGGCCGGCTTGCATAAAAGAAGACAGAGCGTGTATTAATAGCACACAACGTCGCCGCCATTTTGCTGAACAAATGTTAGAATTTTAGTTTGATTAGAACTTGATTTATAAAAAACACTGTGCAAATAACAAATCGGTTTTGTTAAAATAATGCATTTTTATATTTAATTTATGCAAAACTTTGAAATTATTTTCGTTACACAGAGCGCCATTTCGGATTGAGTCGATTCGAGTAAAATTGCGAAACTATTATTCAATAGATTGACGACATCTTGTGACCGATTTATAAAAACGTAAAATTATCGTTAATATTTGGAATAAACAATACAAATACACTAACCTGATAAGTTTTATAACGATATTTCACGGAAAATCTTCAATTTACCGTCGGGGTTCACTGCACTGGCGTACTAATTTTCGAGATATGACAAAGACGCGATGGCGAGAGCGCGGGCTCGACGCTGATTGGTTCAAAAAGGCGGCCATTGTTTTCATTGGCTTGGAGGATTTTAGGCGCCAAATTTCGGTTGGTCGAGGGGCCGGATGGCGGGAAATAAATGCGACTTTCCGGTGCGCTCGAGTTTTGTTACGGAAAATTGTGTTTGGCGCGTTTTGCCTGTGCTTGTTTACTTTTATTTCGGTAAACACTTTCAAGAGCATACGTGTAGGTGTTTAAATGTCGTGTATTTATAGAATATGCTTGCTTATCGGCGATTTAGGACTGATCTGCAAAGTTATTCCAATTTGGCAGTTTTCCACGTATATTTTTTCTAAATTAGGAAAAACTAGTCTTTTATTTAAAAGTTTGCTGTACATAATTATAAAATCTGTTATTTATATAGAAATAAATTGTATTGTCTTAAGTCCACTTTGTCATACTTTCACTTAAAAGTTTTTTACATTAATTTCTTTTAGTAACAATAGAAATTTGAATAAGTAGGTACCTAATATAAACGAATGCTGTTCTATTTACGGGATTATTGCTAAGTGATAATAAGTAGATATTTGAGTCGATTATTTAATATTATTAACGTTTCAGGACATTTTCATTTAATTTAGCATTAGCTAGGTAAGGTTATCTACCTACGTTGATCACATCAATTATACCTATTTGTTTTGAACGTCGGTAGGTACCTAAGTATTAGCACAGGTATTTTAATGTAAGCCATGTCAATATCAGCAGATAAGACTGAATCTTTCAAATGACCTTAGTATTTATTCCAAACTGAAAAGTAAGTAGGTACCTATCTCATTATAGGAATGTGTGAACGTTCTAAATTTAAATTGAACAATTAGGACGCTCTTTTTCTTTTCTGTATTCAGTGTTTTTTCACCTAATGGTTAGTGATGATTCAGTCTACGATGGAAGCAGGCTAACTTGGTGTGGCAGTTTTATCAATTTCTGCACGGCATCGTGCCGAAACGCTAAAGCGCTTGGAGGCACGACTTTGCCGGTAGGGTAGTAACTAGCTACGGCAGAAGCCTCCCACCAGGCCAGATCAGAGACAATTTAGAAATCATAAATTCCCAAATATCCCCTGCCGGAAATCGAACCCGGGACTTCCTTCTAATAAGACCACAGAGCTCACCACTGTACTAAATTGGGTCGTTCAGGAATTTGGTCTAAGGAACCATGGTATTCATTTTCAAAGAAAACAAAAACTGTAGGTTTTTCAAAATTTTCAGGAAATCTAATGCTTTTAGCTCAAAAACAGAACCCTTCTCTTCGTAGATACACTAACTAGCGGCGGCTCGCGGTTTCGCTTGGTGGTAATGGAAATCTATCTTACGGGATAGATATCCCGTGGTAATTTCATGAAAATCGGTTGAACGGATAAGCCGTGAAAAGCTGGTAAGACAGACATTAACTGTCGCTTCAGTACCTATACTGAGTGAACATGCATCACATCACACTAATATTATAAAGGCGAAAGTTTGTCTGTATTGTGTGTTTGTTACTCTTTCACGTAAAACTATTTACTGGACGGATTTGGCTGAAATTTAGAATGGAGGTAGATTTCAACATAGGCTATTTTTTATCCCGGAAAATCAAAGAGTTCCCACGGGATTTTTATAAACCTATATCCGAACGATGTCGCGGGCATCAGCTAGTATCTTAAATTTTCGGCACGGGCAGGCCTAGCAGTCACGGGTCGACTGCGATCTCAGGAGTTGCAGGTTCGGATCCTTCCAGTTCCACAATTCTTGATGGAATTTGTGAAACTTGAACTTGATGAAACGTATTCAAAAAATTATTTAGACACATATTTTCGCATTAGTATGGAATATGGATATTAGTATGAACTAGGGGATTTCGATTTTTTTTAAATCCCGTAGGAACTCTTTGATTTTCCGGGTTAAAAAGTAGCCTATGTCCTTCCCCGGGATGTATCCCAAGTCTGTACCCATTAAAATCGCTTCAGCGGTTGGGCCGTGAAAACGTAGCAGACAGACAGACAGACAGACACACAGACAGACACACTTTCGCATTTATAATATTTGTTTGATTGTTTAGATTGTTTCACCTAATAAGTCAAAAACCGTTAGTAACTTTTGACCTATTTATACCGGAAGTCAGCGCAAAGTTTGCGGTACACAAAAACGCGTTTCCGTTCAACGCAGATGGTTTGTGTTGCACAGATAAAAAAATATTGCTTTCACTGCAGGTGCATTGAAGATTAGGATTTGGGAATATATTACCGTTACATTTACTGTTATTTTATGATGGACTAGCGACTTCGCTGTGAGCCAAAGTTTTTCTTTCTCCTTCTTTTATGTACCTCTCCTTTACTGAAGGAATAGTTCTCCGACTTCCGTTTTAAAGGTGCCCACGCACTCGAACTGAACTGCAGCGGAACTACGCGTCGCGTCAGCGCCTCGCAGGATATTCTCTCCAGCCGCGACGCGCGTACGTCATTGCCCCGCGTCGCGGCTGAAGAGAATATCGTGCGGGGCGCTGACGCGACGCGCAGTTCAGTTGTAGTTCAGTTCAAGTGCGTGGGCACCTTTAAGCCACCCACTCGCTCATGTTATGTAGCCATGACTTCTTCCTATGAGTTCGGTAGGAACGGCATTCCGAACTAGTGGTTAATTATTTTGACGATTCAAAAGCACTTGCAAAAGTCTACTTGAATAAAAAACTTTTCTATTTCATTTCATTCCATTCCATTCCATTGTATACTAGCGACCCACCCCGATTTCGCAAAGGTATAATAGCTTATTACAATTCTCGTAAGGAATTAAGGATCACTATTTTTTTTTGAAAATAATATATAGCCTATGACACTCAGGAGTAATGTAGCTTTCTACTTATGAAAGAATTTTCAAAATCGGTTCAGCAGTTCCGGAGATTACTTCTTACAAACAAACTTACAAACTTTACTTCTATAATACTAGAATAGATAAAGTGTGTACTTATATAGTTTACAACTATACTATGTCATAATAAAAGACGAAACTGCAGGTTATGCAAAACAAATAACGCTGAATAAAGGCGTTACTTGATGCTAATGACCGATATCATGCTTACCTATTCATTGATTACAATACCTACTTTGTACATGTATTGTTTTTGTACTAGTTTCAATTCTTATTAGTCGCGTCTGAACTATGACCGATATTTGATACAACATTCTCTAAACTTCTTAGTTGACTAAAGGTGCATGAGACGGGGTCTGCCCGCGAAATTCAAATTTAATTTAGTTTTTCGCAATTTGTAGGTAAACTAATACGACAAAGTAGGCTTATGGCACTTGAATTGCGCCAATCGCAGTATCATCCTCACAGGCTTATATAAAAATCTTTACTTGAAAGGGTCCAGTTTTTAATTTACAAATTGCGAAAAACCAAATTAAATTTAAATTTCGCGGGCAGACCCGTCTCTTGCATCTTAATAGGCAAACCAAAAATAATTATAGCCTAAGGTGCCCACGCACTCGAAATGAACTGCAGCGGAACTGCACGTCGCGGCAGCGTGGTATTCTCTCCAGCCGCGACGCGCGGCAGTGACGTCACGCGTCGCGGCTGAAGAGAATATCGCGCTGCCGCGACGCGCAGTTCCGCTGCAGTTCAGTTCGAGTGCGTGGGCACCTGGAATTTAACAATAGGTACACTATACAATCCAAATCTGTTCAAACATTTCGGGATCCCTTGGAAGGTAAAGCCAAATTAGCCTCCAAAAAGTTTGGAGTGCTCAACAGAGCTAAGCGGTACTTCGCGCCCGAGCACAATCTCCTTCTTCATAAAGCGCAAGTCCACCTATATATGGAGTACTGCTCCCACTTTGGGCTAGAGCAGCTCAGTACCAACTCCTTCCATTACATCGGATCCAAAGGTGGGCTTTTCAACTTGTGGACGATCCCAAACTTACTGGCTCGATGGAAAGCCTGGAGCATCGCAGAGATATAAGCTCTCTTTGCGTGGTCTATCACCTTTATAACGGGGAGTGCTCTGAAAAGCTGTGTGACCTTATTCCACCTTCCTTTTTCTACAACCGCACTTCACTCCACTGTAAGGAATTTCAACCTCACCACCTGGGTGCCTGGTGCACTTCGACCGCCCGTTGTGCCAGATCCTTTTTTCCGCGCACATGCAAACTGTGGAATCAACTCCCATCGGCGGTGTTCCCACTAAATTACAACATGGGGTTATTCAAGGGGTGGACCAACAAATTCCTGAAAGGCCACCAACAACTCAACGGTTCTTCTGATGCTGCAAATGTTATGGGCGGCGGTAATCACTTAACATCAGGTGAACCACCTGCTCGTTTGCTCGCAATATTTTTACAAAAAAAAGCATTTAGAGTTATAGCGGAATAAGAAACTTACATACATACATACATTAACCCTGAAAAGATTACACTTCTTTTTTTGGCAGTCGTGTTAAAAGCTTTGCCACATGCAACCGCGTACGTCATTTTTCCCCTCATCTTAAAATTAAGCCCACCATTCCTCGTGGATGAGTGATGAGTGATCTAAAACACATTTCTACTTCGGTTTACACAAAAACTGTTGAAACGACACCTGGACTACGGATGCGCGTTTCCGATTTAATTGAGTTATTTTTAACTGTAACTTAGGGGTAACTTTGAACTTTCTTTATAACTTTCAGGGACCAATTGAGGGGTAACTTGTAAGAGGAGTTCGCTTTGAGCGTTACTGAATGCGTTGCATATAGAAACTTAGTTTAGATTCTCATTTGAATATAAAACCAATCAAAGGCTAGGTTGTAACCTCCCTTGTGGTCATCTTTCAGATGAAATCTAATTCCTAAAACTGAAAAACTGTAACTGAAAAATCGTAAGAAGAAATAGGAGGCCTTAGTTCATAGACCGTGGGGCGATTTTTGTCAAGGAGTTGGGTATATATATGCCTAAAACATCTTTGAGGTATTTTGACTTTGCAATAGTCATTGTAGACTCAGAATCTCCTGAGAATACTTCGATGTTGAAGGGAAACATTCATAGTGTGTTTTTAGAGGATTTGTGTGGTGGTGCGTACTTCCTGCTCTAGTCAGGAGGCTTCTTCTAGATAAGCGCGCTCCATCTTGCTAGCAGATTTAATCTCAACCAAGGATCACCCTTCACACTAATATTATAAAGGCGAAAGTTTGTATGTGTGTGTGTATGTTTGTTACTCCTTCACGCAAAAACTACTGGACGGATTTGGCTGAAATTTGGAATGGAGATAGATAATATCCACATATATGATAGCACATAGGCTACTTTTAATCCCGGAAAATCAAAGAGTTCCCACGGGATTTCAAAAAACCTAAATCCACGCGGGCGAAGTCGCGGGCGTCGGCTAGTAGTCTATAAATGACAAAAAAAACAATCCTCCATCATGTATTATCGGGAGAGCATAGTTATGCAATATGTTGCGCGGTGTATCATACAGATTAATCTTATTTGGCGGATCTTTAAAAAATTCTTGTTGTTCCATGTGTAAAAAGAGGTTGTCACGCACTGCAGTAGCTTGTAATGATGACTGTCGCCCTGACGACAGCCAGTTAGATGCGGGCTGTAACATGTTACTCGACCTAGAAAATTATCTTATCTCGAAGTTCAACTGCACACGACAGACGTAACAGTGTAATTATTATGTAATTAGCTGATTACCCTCAGTTACAGCTTTTATGTAATAGCCTTATCTTGGAAATAACTTGGGAAATTAAAAGCTCAGTGCTTAAGCGGCAAACTGTTATATTGTATCTAAGTATGAAGGTATTACTGCATGTAATGGATAAGCAACTTACATATTTAATATTTTATTAACCCCCGACCCACAAAGAAGGGTGTTATAAATTTGACGTGTGTATCTGTGTATCGGTCTGTAGCATCGTAGCTCCTAAACTAATGAAACGATTTTAATTTAATTTTGTTGTTTGAAAGGTGGCTTGATCGAGAGTGTTCTTAGCTATAATCCAAGAAAATCGGTTCAGTCGTTTGAAAGTTATCAGCTCTTTTCTAGCTACAGTAAACCTTCACTTGTCGGGCGTGTTATAAATTTTTAATTTACACTTGTATTACAAAATATATGATAAAAGTCAAAAGTCGGATCTCAGGCCTTCTTAGGATTATCTAGGTAAACTGAGAAAAGCCTAGAGACTTACTCGGCTCGCCAAAAAGTGTTTTATATTACTGGTCTGCTTCCGAGTCAGGTTAGAAGGTAGAAATGATGCTTGTCTGAGGAATATATTAAACCTATACTTTTGGAAAGCTCTGCTTCCTTAAGCAATGCTTCTAGGCTAGGATTTTTTTTTAATACTTTCAAATAATAAAGTGATATCCGGTTAAAAAACGTCGTGTTGGAAAAATTCTGGGTAGGCGTAATTCACAAAACTCCTCTGGAACACGATAGTGGATCCAAAGACTCTCCATATTTCCCTGAACTTTTTGGTAAATTGCTCTACGATGCAGGAATCCTCGAAAATGTTACTTACTTACTAAATGTGCTTTTGTATATCAGGAAATAGATTTGGTTATGGATATGTACGAGTGTGTTTATTTTTTGTATCTCGAAAATCGCGTAACGAATCTCACTCCTCCATTAATCGATTAGGTACGAGTACATGTCGGATTCTGTTTTTTTTTTGTGGTACGTTCAATTAAAAAATCCAAGCACCGAAGGTGTGTGTCCAATTAAAAGTATACCGGAGCGTGTCCGTGCGCAGGCAATCAACTTATGGGATACTTCTAAAGGAATGTAGTCCTCTGCCGTGCCAAATCGGTGTGTAATTTGTGACCTGGGGATGGTCACACATTATGGGAAGGTACACGGAGATTTATTCATTAAGATTTAAAGGACTTGAGACAGGGTGGCTTGTAGATGTTGGCCATGGCTAATTGACCTGGTAGGGAAGGTGAGTTGTCTGCGCGTCTCTCTCAGTGTCCCGAGCAGAGGGACACTGTGAGAGACGCGCACCCATGGGGTGGAGTAGATGCACCCATAGGGCACAACCCCAGGAGCGGAGGCTGTGGCTGTGTTGGGTGGTTGGTGATGAGTGTTTCATCACCCATCCAATCACTTGCTGCCCCACCGGTTTCTCGCTTGTCCAGTTTGGTGACGGGCGAGGGAGATGTTGAGGATGAGGAACGTGGAGAGGGAAGTGCCCTCCCCACGAACCCTAGCCTTCAGGAGTACCTGTGGATGATAGACATGGGGCGGTCCACCGTTTACAGTGTGGTCCCAGGGTTGGTTAGCGTGCTGTGGGTCCAGCCTGCCTCTAACGGTGTTCGGGGGCACGTAGTGTCCCTGTGGTAGGTATGCTGCGGCGGACATCCGCTGACGGAGTAACGAGGTGTTGCCGGTTCCTTGTGCTCCTTCATCAGCAGTGGGATGGAACTTTGTAAGGTTTTTAGTCGGTAGGAGTCCGACATAACCACTGTTCTCCCCCGTAGCCAGTGGTATCCATGACGAATTTTTTTCACGAAAAATTAATAAAAGGTTGGCTTGTAGAGGCAACATTTTGTTGATCCTGGAGGAGTGGCTATCTTAATAGACACCGCACCGCTGGCTGGGTCACGCGAACAAGTTCAGTCCCGTGATCCAGCTATACCAAGCGATGCGTGGAACACCGTGGGGACCGCGGGGTTTTAGTCGGTAAGAGTCTGACAAAGCCTCCGGACACTTTTGTATCCATTACGAATCTCTCCACGAATAAAAAGATTGGCTTTAAGTGGTAAGGAATATGAGTTGAGGAGAAATTGGAAAGACGAATAGTGGATTCCATTTCTTCAAGAAAAGGTACAGTTGATATTGAAATGACCTCTGGAAGAAAGAGAAGGGAATGTACCTACCTATCTGTGTGTGACTTGTACTGTACTTTTCTGTGACCCGGGAAGATTTACATAATGGATCCAATCGGAATATTGTGAGGACATGCAAGGACTTAAAAAAAATATGTTCACGGCTGATCGAACAGGGTGATTGAAGTTCCTCTAAAAGGTTAGACACGCACAAGTGTGAATTCGACCTTTCATGGGATAGGGTTGTCATCACTTCATACAAGGTGAACAAAAAATAAACTTGATATTTAAGTTTCTCAGCGTAAAATGTAAAATGTATACAGAACTGGCTAATGCGTCGACTTCGTCCACGTACATTTAGGTTTTGTAAAATTATCGCGGAAACTCTTTAATTTTTCTGGTATAAAAAGTATCCTGTAAAAGTATACCTACTTCTTTCTTTCTCTCTGCCAAGTTTCTTTATGATTGGTGTAGCTGTTCAGCATTGAAAAGGAATCAATCGAACAGACACACTTTCGAATTTCACTATAAGCATTATAGTGTCTGTTGACAGACTGTGGATTGAATGCATAGTAAATTGATATCGAGCAAAAACTGAATGCTTCTAGGAATAGGTGTTATTTTAACACAACTGCCCGAAAAAATGAGTTTAATGTTTTCGGGGCGTATGGATGTGACTTTCTTTATTCCACCATAACTTCTTAATGATAATTTTGAGACATTTTATTTCGTTTTGATTATGTATTATTTATTTTGATTCCAGATTTAAAATTACTTTATAAAAAGTATTTCACGTGAAATCTGTTCGTTCTGCAAACTTCTAAGTAAGTTATTTTTCCTAAATAATAAAGTATTTTTTAATAGAGTGACAGCCCTGTTAAAGGGTAAAGCGGTCTATCGTAGTTTAAAAGAGATTTTAGGGGTAAAAAGTGGATGCATTAGTGATGCGTGACCCAACAGTTATAGTTTTATTTTCCTTGTAATTATTTAATTGATATTATTATTTTAATGACCGTCAAATGTGGGCCTTTTAAATCCTTGTTATTTTTATTCTATTCAAAATTATTATAGCTACGTTTTCATCATCACCAAAATATGATCATCTCAATATATCACTCAGCCTAATTCTGAGTACGGGCATTCTCTGAGAATGAGACAGGTTTATGCCATAGTCTACCACGCTGGGGAAGTGCGGATCGGCAGATTTCACACTCTTTGAGTATATTATAGGGAATTCTCAGGCATGCAGGTTTCCTCACAATGTGACACCAACAAATAAATGTATTTTCTTTCTTTCTTTCAATGTTTTCCTTCACCTATTGCTGACGACAAGGAGCCAAAGAGATCGTAATTCCTCGTTACTCCGTCAGAGGGTGTCCGCCGCAGCCACTGGGACACACAAACACTGTTAGAGGCATGCCAGAACCACAGTACGCCAACCAACTCGAGAACCATACTGTGAACGGCGGACCGCCCCGTGTCTATCATCCACAGGTCCTCTTGAGCGCCAGGGCACGCGGGAAGGGCAATTCCTTCTCCACATTCCCCACCACCAATATCTCCCTCGCCCGTCAACAAACTGGATAGACGAGACACCGGTGGGGCAACCAGTGATTGAATGGGTGATGAAACACTCATCACCAACCACCCACCATATAGCCACAACCTCTGTCCGTGGGGCAAGTACCTAAGAAATCCATACCATACCATACCATACCATACCATACCATACCGTATACATACCGTACATACCATACATACCATATACATACCGTACCATATCGGGAATCAAACCTGGAACTTTCATTCAATAATTCACAACATTGCCAACCCTGGGCTGCGGCTGGGCTAGAGGCTAGAGCATTTTTCTTGATTTTTACGTTCACTTTTATTTATTGTAGGTTGACGACAAATTCACTTTCATTAAAATCAAATCTTCACTTTTTATAATAACACATAAAAAGTAAAAGAAAATGTAATAATGTAGTAGGAACGAAACATGGAACACAGTTTAGAAATCATACAGTTATTAAAACTATCTCGCGTAGCACCAATATTTAAAACCTTGCTAGTGCTCTCCTTCTCAATTCTAAAAATTAAGCAAGGTTTTGGGACACAATCTATGGCATCTTCCCGCAGTCCTAAATATTATTCTTATGTCTATTTATTAATTTAAACCCCATTTGGCTTGTTACAACTCTCGTTATGAAAGCATCTAAATATATAAAAGGAAAAGTTTATTGACTGACTGATCTATTGCAACGCACAACACAAACTACTGGACGGATTGGGCTGAAAGGTATACAGATAACTATTATGACGTAAAATTATGACGTAGGGGTAAAATAGGGGTTCGAAATTTGAGTAGTCTACGCGGACGATGTCGCAGGTATAAGCTAGTAAAGTTAAACACTTATTTAATAGACATTCAAGTATGTCTCTTGCAAGGATTTTAGCAGGACATGGCTTTAAACAGCTTGTTTCCATCGGCTCTTATATTGAGATCGTTCGTCCAAAGGGAACGCTGCCTTTTCTGGACCTTGGGAGATAGGAGTTGGGACCCAACCCTACTGTAGCCTGCCTTACTGTATGATTGCTAAACTGCGGTATCAGACACATTAAAGTTATTGCTCTTATTATGATTTCATCACACTGACCTACTCAAAAGCTTTTTTAGTTTTTACCTATCATAGACAATTGCCTCTCTAGACGCAGGTCTCCGAGCGGGACTAATGACGGATTCAAAGCGAGAGTGAGTTTTTTAAAAACTTCTTTTTTTAGACATTAAGAGCGGGAGCGAAGGACGATGGTAATGTATGTCAGATTATTTATTTATAGTACCCACAGCTTTTTGTGTAGGTACTTTGATTCATTTTCATTTTATACTAGATTTAGTTCGCGACTTCATAAGTTAAACATATTTCCTGAAACATCCTGAAATAATAGTTCAATTTTGCAACTGAGGGTAATAAAAGTAAATAGTGCTAAGTTGCCTTGATTTTAAATAAAGCTGTTGCAGTTCTGGACCAAAACTAAGTACTTATTTGTTTTTAAAAGTGAAAAGCCAAAAATTAATTATCTACTGTATGAAATCATTAAGAACAATTAGTGTAAATTAAAAATTTACAACACCCCGACAAGTGAACATTACAGTAACTAGAAAAGAGCTGATAAATTTCAAACGGCTGAACCGATTTTCTTGGATTATAGCTCAGAACACTCTCGATCAAGCCACCTTTCAAACAAAAAAAAAACAAAATTAAAATCGGTTCATTAGCTTAGGAGCTACGATGCCACAGACAGATACACAGATACACACGTCAAACTTATAATACCCCTCTTTTTGGGTCGCGGGTTAAAGATATTATGGCGCTAGTAAAAATATATAGCAGGCAGAAAGCCTGGCTGAAGAAATGAAAATAAATCCATACAAAGGAGATGTGCATCTTAAGAAGTCAATTGATAACTGTACGTGTTTTGGGTTCTTTATTGGCGAAAGATTAAAAAGCCATTAAAGGGCGTGTCGCGAAGTGTATAAGTGATATATATATCAGTACACCACTATATTTATATATAGTTATATGTATGTATATAGTATGTATTCGTTTGCAAAGAGGCATCGGGCAATAATGCGATAGTGCGCGCGCAGCGTAGCGAGGTTGACAGGTGCCAATCTTGTGCGTGCGCGCCCGCAGGACGAATATACACGGGGTGAATCTTTCAGGGTTTCTTTTTTTGGGAAAAGACGTTATTCTCATAGTCGAAGCTCGTTTTGAAAATTATCTGTGATACTTAGCATCTTTTGATGAACGGATTTTTGACTTTAATCTCACCATATTGTCAACTCATTACACATTAAAAATGTTATCGGGCTTTCTGTCAAGATATTCTCAGTAGCAGCTCCGATTTCTTTACAGTTGTATCGCCCGTTCTATTGGACTATGAGAATGAAGGAATAGAATGTAGACCTGTTTGCAGTGTTATCAAAAAATCTGAAGATGATCTTTATATGCTAGGCATGCTTTTGAATTACTGATACATGAGTAATTTAGCTAAAATTCGCAACGCTCTGTTCCGATATTGAAGGCTTATTTAGCATTAACCGTGGCTTAACTGATGCCCGCCATTTTGTCTGCGTTTTTTTTTAATTTTTCGGGATAAAAAGTAGTGAGAACTACCTTCCCTGAGAAACAACTCTCCTTCCCTGAGAACAACAACTCAACCAAGCAAAATTGCGTCAACAGTTGCGGATGGGCCGTGAAATGTTAGCAGACAGACTGACAAACAAACAGACAGGCGCAGACTTTCGCATTTATGTATAATATTGGTATGGATTCTGTGTATAGTGTAGCTAACTAGCTACTCAAAGATTTGCACAGCATTTTCTATATTAAAAATTTGGTTATCGTTTGGTATGGTCAACATGGCCTCTGCCTGGGATTAGAGGAACATTTCGCGTCGTGTGTTCCAACGTATGGTACAAATAAGTTCACGCGTCACAAACTCCTGTAGTGATTGCGGAGGATGTTAGCTATTAAGGACCCCTCATGCCCGTGCTCGATAAGTGAAGCGAGCGACGGTTACAGGTACAAATGTTTAGGTACCGTGCTTACTATCTGACCGTTGGGAAGTTGTATCAGTGTGTCCTGTCCGTCCTGAATGCTGCTGAAACGATACTGGCATAAGGCTTAATCCAGATATTTAGGGCAGATCAGGGAGCCAAAAAGCAATTGGACGGTTTAATCGGACATTACCTACTAAAAAAGTAGAATAATATACCTAGTTTTTTTTAATTCAGATACACAAGTTAGCCCTTGACAGCAATCTCACCTGGTGGTAACTGATGATGCAGTTCTAATATGGAAGCGGGCTAACCTGGAAGGTGTATGGCAGTTTTCATTAAACCCATACTCCTTTGGGTTCTACACGGCATCGTATGGAATGCTAAATCGCTTGGCGGCACGACTTTGCCGGTAGGGTGGTAACTAGCCACGGCCGAAGCCTCTCACCAGACTAGACCAGAAATTTAGAAATTATGTTGATAATTATATATTAACATTAATATTATTAGCGATATGGGGTATGGGTTTGATAAAACTGCCATATCCCTTCCTAATAGCCCGTTACCATCTAAAGACTGCATACTTACTTAACACCAGCCCGGCTAGCATGGGCAGTAGATAAAAATGATATCCCCCGATTATATCCTCGAATATATCCACTGATGTCATAGAAATCAGTGGATATAATCGAGGATATAATTTTTATCTACTGCTCATGCTAGCCGTGCAGGTGAGACCGCAGTCAAGAGCTAACTTGTAATCGAATAAAATTGAATAAAAAATCCGGTCTAGTGACAATAAGAAGGTGTGCCATCAACAGAAGTAGGTAGCTGGCCTTTACCTGTATTTATTTTATTTTCCTAGTGTCCGTGGTTAATTCGAAAAAAGCGTAATCATCTGGGTCTCAACATTACGTGGATATGTCGCGTCATCTTCACTTTCGCTGTCCGTAAATAAAAGTGAGAACAGAAGTATTATGTAGATACTCGTAGGTAGACACAGTGCTAACTTAGGTACCTAACTTACAGCATCTAGTATTTTGCAAAACATGATGCTAATTTGAAATGAGTTAATGAAGAAACTAAATATTCACTTCTAGCTCTTAATTATATGATGGCCGTGATTTTGTCATTTAGGTTTTCAAAAAACCCTTACCGATTACAAGTGTAAATTAAAAATTTATAACACCCTCGACGAGTGAAGGTTACAGTAATTAGAAAAGAGCTGATAACTTTCAAACGGCTGAACCGATTTTCTTGGATTATAGCTAACAACACTCTCGATCAAGCTACCTCTCAAACAAAAAAAACTAATTAAGATCGGTTCATTAGTTTAGGAGCTACGATGCCACAGACAGATACACAGATACACACGTCAAACTTAAAACACCCTCTTTTTGGGTCGGGGGTTAAAAAGTAACCTGTGCCACTGAATTCTATTTCCATCTATAAAATGTCGACCTATTTGCTCTATTATTGTGCCGTGATTGAAGAATAAAAAAAAATTAAAACTCTTCCACCAGTCGAAAGATGCATTATTCCTGAGTGACATAGGCTATATTTTATCTTCAAAACAAATTAAAAATCCCTACAAAAATGATAATAAGCTACCCGTGCGAAGCCAGAACGGGTCGCTATACTACCTACCATATTTTGGGTAAGGTCTGACGAAATCACAAACACAATCTTTATGATAAATTATTACACTTTTATTTCATATTTAAATTTATTAACTTTTACATTTGTGTCAAATAAATGTTGTTCCTCTTACGTTAGTATATTTTTGAATGTCGTCGTTTTAAAACCACTCTTACAGGTAACCTCTCCACGTTTATTAGCCACTCCCCTTTTTATCTTATCGTTATCGGCCAATCCAAATTGTACAATGAATAAACTTAGTGACTAATATACAAATCATCAAGCTCGTTTCACAAATCATCTAAGTAATAAAGATGTTTTCATCTTATATATTGATTACAAATATTATCCTTTATTATGCTACAATTCATCAACTAAAAACTATAAGAATTTTATATACAGTACGTTTATCGATCAGATGTTGAACAACTTCAGCCAATCAATGACGCCTTCTAATATGATGTTATGATTTGAGTGGCGCCAACTATGTTTTATAGATAATTAATATGGGCCAAGCTTACAGCTCGGCCATCCTGTTTTAAGCGAGTCTCATCGCTTTTAAAAAAAAATTAAAACTTAAGTAACATGTAAACTTCACAACCAAAATGACAAAGACTTAGTTCAACAAAACAAAAAAAAAATTAAGATAGTAATTAATTAAATTAATATTCTTGCTAACTTAACTAGAAGGAATATACAGTTTTATTGATACATTGGTATTGATTATGATTGCAACTTAATTTTAGAGCACTCGCAGCACCCCTTTCCATCCGATATAATTAGAAAATAGCAGATAAACTCAATTCAATTCCAAACTATTTACCCTCGCAACTTTACCTGCCAGTCTACAGTAGCACTCAAATTTAGCCTTTAATCTAAAATTCATTTTTCTGTTCTCTTCCGCTAATATTAAAATAAAAAGATGCAGACACTCTAAATTTATAAATAATTTTTCAAAAATCATAAAGATATCAAAAATTGCGAGACCAGTAGCAACTAAAGGAGGCCTCAATTTAATCAAAGAAGGTAGGTATATGCATAAAGTCCGAAGCATCAATTATAACTCACAAGCCAATATTTTACAGGAACACTCAATAGAGATTTGGGGATGAGCATGTAAAACTAATTACTAAAAACTACTTTAAAGGGTTTCAAGTATCTCAAAATAAATTGTTAAAAGTTCTGTTCCAACTAGACTCTCCTTCCCACTAAAGAATTATATAAGAAAACTGATGAACTATATTATATAAGTCAATTATACAAATTCAAAATATGTCTATTTGTTAGGAAAATACTATTAAAGTCCGTACATACACGCATCACTTTAAAGCTAAATCTCATAAATATGGTACACAAAACGAACATACCTATTATGCTACAATTACATAAAGCTAGGACTAATTATGGTATGTAAACTACCTAGCTCTACTACATAATGTACTTGCCGAAACTCATACTGGAGGAAAAATCTTTTACAAAGTTTAAAGTTTAATCAAACAGTGTCAAACACCATAGATATCTTAGCTAGATGTAGGTATAGTTTGTTAACGAATATAACGTGTTTTGACTTTTTATATTATTGTATAGTCACCATACCTTTAAAGATTATGTTTTCTTCTATATTTATATTTAGAATCGGGAGCGATTCTTAATATGAATATGTGTAAGTGAACTTCTTGTCCTTTTGATAAAATAAACTCTCTAAACTTAAAGTTAATCGCCGCCAGTTCTCGATTTAAATCACAAAACATTTTCATACACTTTCAACGCAATAGTTTTACGCACATATTTTCTTCTTCCCTTCTTATTGGAAAATCGCGGATTCCGAGCCTTGGCGCGTCTCTCTTCTACCGGGATACATATGTGATTGTCCTTATTTCCCTCCAGATCCAAATTTTTAATGACCCTTATCCTAGGGTTCTTTCCCTCCAGATCCAAATTTTTAATGACCCTTATCCTAGGGTCTACCTCCTTCCTCCTATAGGACTTTTTGTCCATAGCCCGTAACCTCGGGGCTTTCCTTCCTTGGGACTTTGTGTCCCTGACCCATACCTAGTTTTGGGTCTTTCTTTTCCTCATTTATTCATTTCCAACATCCTTGGATCCTGCAAACATAAAACACTTTGAGTAGACCGTTCATTTAATTTTGTTTCATAAGCATCCATCATAATACAATCCGACCTAAGAGAAGTAATTTTACTTGGTAACCTAGAAAACCTATTATCATTATTATAATTTAGTTTTCTCCAGTTCCGTACCCCTCGAAGGGTGCCTACGAGACCCTATTTTCTAAACCTCTGCTCTCCGTCCGTCTGTCCGTCTGCACGTGCGTCACGGCCTGAACCGTGAACGGCGTATCGTGAACCGTGATAGTTAGAGAGTTGAAAGGAACGTGATTACGGATGTATGAAAATCCTATGCCTGGTTGCTTCCAATTCAAACTTTTTCTTTTAATGCAGATTACGCTTCCCATATTTCTTACAATTACCTATTGTTTTTTTTTTTTTTTTTTTTTTTCCTAGCAAAATCCACATTCTGAAGTACTAATGGACAATGTTAAACAAACGCCAGGGTACAGTAGTTGCGTCACTTGTGCCTCTTAACCATATAATATCTACATGCAAAAAGAATCTTTGATTTATAATTTCACATGATACTTATATATTTTATTTTAGCCATAATATGCACCATATGGCGTACTTTGTCGTTTCGAGTAACATAAGCAGAACTACCAAATTCGACCCTGGGAACGACACAGTCGCGACTCGCCGCCGAATGATACCTATTAGTTTATCATTAATTCCTTTTCATAGAGAAAAGCGATATCAACATAATAGCAGGAAAAAAAATGAAATAAATATTCCGTTCGATACATCTCTATTCTCTACGACATCAAGATCTCTATCACAAGCTGATCGATCATAAAGATTAGAAGAAAGTAGGTACCTTATACATTATTTTATATGTTAACCGTAATGACCCGCATCTGTTCGATTTTCCTTTATTCGTTTCGTAAAAGATTCGTCCTCGTACGTCCATCATCATCATCATCGTCATCTACATCGTCATCATCATAAGGTCACTGTTGAACATAAACCTTCCCTAGTAAGCACCACACGTACTGTCCTCAGCCTTCCTCATTCAACCCCTGGTTCCTATTGATACAAACCACTAAACCCCCCCCCCATCAAATGTGTACCTATCTACATCCATCCATCATACCCAAATGCCGTGCTGGTTGATGTGATGAGCGACAAAGTGTTAACCTCTTCAATACCTCATGGAACTGTAGGAATAGCCATGGAAGACCTCCAAACCGAACGTTGATATTTTGTGTAAGTGGTCCCACGAGTCAAAAAAAAATATTCTTGTCCATAAAGGAACAAGCCACGATATAGATTCTTCTATCGGAACTTAAATATTCCAATCACTGCATGTATTCCAACTAATCAGTTTGCTACTGTATATTTGAAGTTGATAATAAATAAAAATGTTAGCTTAATTAAATTCCTATGATAATTCGATTTTTGGTGCATCAACCAGCTTCACCTATTATGTAAAATTAAATATATATATTTTTTTTAAATTACCGGCTGTACATTTTAAACTAACCTAATCAAAATATACTTTCTTACTAATAACTTAATCTTAAAACTTTTCCAGAGGATCCTTCCGCCTCAAATTAACTCAATGATAAAAATGAACAGGAAACTTTAAATGTTGTAAAATCCAGCCAATGCTTCGTACCTTGCCTTATTAATCCAATAGGTACTTCTTTGGATTTTGTCAAAACAAAATACTTTTACTTGTTGAGTGTATAATAAATAAATAATGTAATAAATCAATTAACTGTTAAAGCTAATAACTTTTACAGAAAGCGAACCTCATGATATCTCTTATGAGTTTTAAGCGTAAAATTACCACGCCGAAAACAAAACATGAGCTGACAGTATTCTTATTTGATATACATAATCCAGTAATACTATATCTATCAACATAATTCGTAAATATGTATGTATAGTTTGTAAGTTACTATTTCACTTTATGCTGTTTCAATGCTTTAAGTTATTATTTTTATCTTTGTCTCATTTTTTTAGTTTAGCCTCATTCTATTTTTAAACTTACTATTTCGCTATAATATTTACAAGTAACCTCATCGAAGACTACACGGTCTTCTGATAACCCAACAAGCATTTATCCAACAGCTATCGCTTTCACCCGAACGGAGGTTCCCTGAAATATACTGAGATAACAATACCTAGTTGACACATGGATGTACAAGAGCGGCAACAAGCTATGACCCCCTCTAGTCATAACTATATCTTTATGATTGTAACATTTCAAACAGTGAAAGTATGTATAAACGATTTCGTCCATAGGACATGCGCTCTAAAGAATGTTAATATAATTATCAGCAACTAAAAGCTTGAAGAAACTAATAGGTACAACTTGTCTTTGAAGTATGAAAATATGCACATTTATCAAGTATACCAGTTCATCAAACATTAAAGTACGCATTTATAAAATGATAACTCACTTATTAATCAAGATAACTACCTGTTTATCAAACCTACCCTACCAAATATAAATAACTACTCACCAAATGTAATACTTTATAACTTAAGTAAAAATATGAAACAAATGTGCATCAACCACATACATACACTCTTCAAATTCATCCATTTATCAAAATGTTATATAATATAACCATTCACCAAATCCATTATATACTTTGTTCATTAAATAGCTTAGTCAAACTTTACTCCACTTGCCACGATTGCAAATTTTCCAAAATAGTCAGCCGCAAACATTGCAGCTCATCTCACTTGATAATGCATCCCTCCCTCAGAAAAACAGGCATTAGGAATGTCTTTCCAAGACGCGCGAGAGACAGCCACCGTGGCTTTTCGCGAGATTTAATCCAAATTGAACTAATGCCTAAATAAATGTTTTAATTAGAGGGCGATTGCTTTTGCAACCTCTAACCGTCCAATCAAACACCGAAAGTATTCAATAATCCGAGACGTAAATAAAAAACCCGTCAGAACACCGTATTTATAAAAACAGAGACAAGAAAAAGATTCCTCCTCGCAATGAGATCGCGTGACATCCAACAAGTGAATTATCGACTTTATTACACAACTTATCCTCAACATGTTTTACATCATTTCCTACAATTGAAATCTTTCTATTTTAAATACCCTAACTACAACTTCATAATCCAACCAAAAATCACACTAGATTTATCCCTCGGTCCCACATCTTTAATGCTTTTTTTTTTCTGTTTCGGTAACTAAAACAAAAAAAATATATATATACTCATGTTATAAAACGTTGTCAAAGCTTTCCTGAACGCGCTAAATAAGCAAAAACATAAAATCAGGCGAAATGCCAGACCAGCCGAAAAACCTTCAATGCTTAATCAGCCTAAAAAAAAAATTATGATCACTATTCATATTATCATGAGATACTACCGGCGCTCCTAAGCGAAATTTATAAGGCACCGCATTTCGATTTTATCAAACAGACTGATCAATTTCGAGAGCACAACAAACGTGGTTTCCTGAGAGTTTCGTTAACTAAATGCATATCGAAACTGAACTATCGCGAAGCGAGTCAAGCGAGCGTGAAATTTTTTTTAAATATATTTCTGGGATAATGTCATGCCACAAACGCGAGCGTAGTGCAAAGATATTTGCCTAAAATTTCTTTCGTACAACAAAGAAAATAGTATTTTGGTAGTAGGTACTTATAATCGCGCCCTGCCCTAAGGGCAGTACTGTAGGTATATTACCATTAAAAAAAAACTTACTCTAATTTTAATAGAACATTTGCCAGGAATTTAACCCGCCAAGCGATGTTAATCCAATAAAAACAAAATCATATTGCATTTAAATGCGGCAGTACACAGTTAATTGCGTGAATACAGGTAAACAAAAAAAAAAAAAACCCCGCTGCCCATATACTATACCTACCTGCTACTCGTAGTACTCAAATTATTGTGCCAGTATTAAAAGTAAATTAGCTGTTATCTAGCGTGGTAGACTACGGCCTAAACCCTTCTCATTCTGTGAGGAGACACTTGTTGCTCAGTAGTGGGCCGGCCATGGGTTGTTCATGGTGAGCTGTTATCAGCAAAGTTATGTTTGAAACTCAAACATTACGCGTTTCAAGTGGTAAAAATAGATAAATGAAAACATTTCTCCTCACTTTTGTAAAAAAAAAAACACTTATTTATGCACCCCGTATTTTAAAACTATCTGACTACCTACCTACCATAATTTTAAATTTAGTTAAAGAATAACCAGATAAGATAAACCTACTTTTACACCCATTTTAGGATTTATATTTCTCAAAATGCTCAATTTATTAACCCTGGTCACTATTACTTTATTACAACGGATCACCTTCATTTTTATCAATTAACATTTTATATCCCCAATCACTTAGTAACCATTACAAGTAGAGACGGATTATTTCACTGGCAGGCGTAAAACGAAAAGCTATTTCATGTAACTTTTTCTACCTTATCCCAAAGCGGTTTACAAAAAATAATAATTTCACAAAACAACATTCAAGATGCCCAATGAGTGCTGTGTGATAATATCGCGTCACTGTGTGCTAGAAAAAGGAAAACATCTATCTATACAATGAGTGCAGCAAACGATTGAACCTAAATCCAGAACCTACCTTCCGTAAAACAAAACCACTATGTGAAAATAAATCCCTATCGTAACTCTTAACCAAACTAATTCGGCACACGATTACAAGTGTGAAGATTGAAATACCACGTTCCGTGAGATATTCACCTGTGAAATCATTTAATGAGAAATAAAACCCCGGCAGGACATAGTAGATACATCCTGAAAACTATTTAAAAGTAACAATAACGCCCATCATTAAGTAAACCACACTTTTTATATTGTTTAACACTATGTTCACTATCTATTCCATTGTACCCACGATACAGGATAACCTAGTGCGGGTACCACCACACAGACACAGGAAAATTGTACAAGACTGTATTTTGTAAATAAACATTTTTCATTTTTCATTGTAAAATAAGCCTTCTAAATACCTCAATGTTATTTAAACCACAATTTGAAGGTCGATCGCATTTGTATAACCAATATACAAGATGAATTATAAACATGTGGGTAATTCTAGGTATCATAACGTTATATAATTTCCATTCCAACTCGGAGCAAAGCTTTCTAACAAAATGATAACTAAATGTAGAACAAACAAAACGAAAACCCACACAAATAAAAAAAAATTACCATTAATAGGTATCAATAAAAATAAAATCATGGAAAGATCCTACCCGTTTATCCAGAAATCCTTTGATGCCATGACTAGGTACTTTGATATATTGAGGCCCAAATATTGGCCTTGTGCTCCAAAATGTCTGTGGTCTACTAGACCTCCACTTCTTTCTCGTTCCTCTGTATATTTCCACTTGTTTCTCTGAGTCGTGAGCGTGACAAGAAAATATTATATTTTCTTGATGTCCCTCTTCTGACCTTTTGGGTAAGGTCTGACGAAATCACAAACACAATCTTTATGATAAATTATTACACTTTTATTTCATATTTAAATTTATTAACTTTTACATTTGTGTCAAATAAATGTTGTTCCTCTTACGTTAGTATATTTTTGAATGTCGTCGTTTTAAAACCACTCTTACAGGTAACCTCTCCACGTTTATTAGCCACTCCCCTTTTTATCTTATCGTTATCGGCCAATCCAAATTGTACAATGAATAAACTTAGTGACTAATATACAAATCATCAAGCTCGTTTCACAAATCATCTAAGTAATAAAGATGTTTTCATCTTATATATTGATTACAAATATTATCCTTTATTATGCTACAATTCATCAACTAAAAACTATAAGAATTTTATATACAGTACGTTTATCGATCAGATGTTGAACAACTTCAGCCAATCAATGACGCCTTCTAATATGATGTTATGATTTGAGTGGCGCCAACTATGTTTTATAGATAATTAATATGGGCCAAGCTTACACATATAAATTGAGAAACATTTCTTCAGAGCGAACAAGAACTTTAGCGTTGTTACCTTCCAAAAAAGTTAACAAAAGCGATGTGACGATGACTGAGCGTCCACATCACACTTACTTGTACAAGATTTAATGCATCACTTCCATAAAAAACTGGTACAAAAACCACGGAGGAAATTAGGATACGTGGTACTCGAAATTGGGGTTGGTTACATAAAAAAGGATGGTCATCAACAATTCTTTGACCGCATAAGTCCTTGGAAGCGTAATTGAGAAAAAGTTTTGGAAACCACGACTGGTTAGTGTTCAAACTACCGAAAAATTGTTTTGGTTATAATATCCTTAAAGGCCGTGACAGCCCAGTGGTTAAGATGTCTGCCTGTATTCGGAAGGTCGGGGGTTCGATCCCGGGTATGCACCTCTAACTTTTCGGAGCTATGTGCAGTTTAAGTAATTAAATATCACTTACTTGGTGAAGGAAAACATCGTAAGGAAACTTGCATGCTACAGCTTCTCCATAATGTTCTCAAAGATATGTGAAGTCTACCAACCCACACTTGACCAGCGTGGTGGACTAAAGCCTAATTATTTCTCATTCTGAGAGGAGACTCGCAATAAATAGTGGGCCACTGGTTTAGAATTCAGATGATGAATATTATGACATAAGTAAATTAACGTGCTATATCATAGCATGTTAATTTAATCAAGCTGAAATTATTTTTTACAAGTGTAAATTTAAAATTTATAACACCCCCGACAAGTGAAGGTTGCAGTAACTAGAAAAGAGCTGATAACTTTCAAACGGCTGAACCGATTTTCTTGGATTATAGCTAAGAACACTCTCGATCAAGCCACCTTTCAAACAAAAAAAAATTAAATTAAAATTGGTTCATTAGTTCAGGCGCTACGATGCCACAGACAGATACACAGATACGCCAAACTTATAACACCCCTATTTTTGGGTCGGGGGTTAAAAAGGTAGATGTTTTGTACCTACCTATGAAAATTAGATGTCGTTTTCCAACAATGAAACTGTCTCAAATTAACAATTCATTGTTTAGGTAGGTATCTATCTAATATGAAATTATACGGTCCGTTGATCTATTGTTAGAATTTTGGATGTCGCAATGAAAAACAATGACCCCGATTTGACCCGTAATTTAAGTATTGTAGACTAAAAAGTTTTAACCGTAACTAAAACATAAAAGGCATTCTTAGATAAAAAAATCCTGGTAAAAGGAAAAAGAAATTAAAGATTCGAGTTTTTAATGGTTTTTAAAGGAATCTATCTACTTAATCTAATCTAAATTAGCCTGTACGCGTCTCACGAATGGGCAATGGCTTAGCTACCTCCCATTTCTCTACAACTCGCTCTCTATTCTATATCTCTTCAGGCCATAGATATAATTTAAACTAGACAATGCCCCCGACTTCATCTGCGTGGATTTAGCTTTTTTTAAAATCCCTTGGGAGCTCCTCACTCTTACGGGATAAGGTGGTAACTAGCCACTACCGAAGCCTCCCACCAGATCAGACAAGAATTTAGAAATTATGAAATTCCAAACCCCAGCCGGGAATCGAATTTATTTAGATACTTATTGTAGTTAGTTATATTGTCAATCAATTTCGTGGCGTATTAAGAGGGGTCTCTCGGTCACTCGCTCTATACAATCGTAGTTCCAATTTCATTTGAATATTAAGCAACCAAAGTCCATGAAATTTTACAGACATATTCTAGAAACTAATATCTATGCCTTTGGTTTTCCAGATTTCTGTTAAAATATTCGGTTTCAAAGTTACGCGGTCTTAAACATTCACATACAAATCTTTTAGCCCCTGTAATTTTAAAAGTAAGTACATATTTTTAGAAAAATCTAAAACACTACAGGCACAGATATTAGTTTCTAGAATCATGGACTTTGGTCGCTTAATGTTCAAATGAAATTGGAACTACGATTGTATGGAGTAAGTGACGGATAGAGCCCTGTTAATCGCTAGGCAAAGAGTGTACAACTTCAAATATTACAAGTTTTAAGTACTCATCATCATCATCATCATCATCATCATCAGCCTGTGGAAGTCCACTGTTGGACATAGGCCTTCCCTATAGAGCGCCACCACACCCGGTCCTCAGCCTTCCTCATCCAGCCACTTCCCGCCAGCTCAGTTTAAGTACTCAGACCCAGGCAAAGTTGCCAGTATACTTTATCTATGTAGTAAATAAAAGGGATATACTAAACACAAGTGTGTCGGTCTTTAGATAAGGGCTAAGCAACGTGACACACTTGAATAGGGCCAAATCAGGAGGGTGAAGCATTGTGTTCGATATAACAAGTGCAGTCTACAAGAGGAAGGGTCACACGGGTAGTACGAGAACAAGGGAGGTGTGGAGTGTAGAGATATAAAATATATAAGAAAGGACAGTTTGTTATTAAAACTAGGTATTTACAGCAAAAATTAATAAGAGTTTTGATGGACCCAAAATGTAGTATTATAAGAATGAAACTGAATTGCAAAACCAAATAAGCCATCTATCCATAAAACTAGAACATTTTTAAGCATGAACTAAAATTGATTACACGTTAATGATAAAATATACTTAGATAATCTCACTTCATATGCCAATGTCTACAAAGTTTAATTTGCCTTTACCTCCTCTAATTTAGTAGAACCTTAGATAATAGTGGAGTCAATGAAGCTTTTCGTCGGAAGTCCTCAGAAAAAGCTCCGATTTTGATATTTTTTGACATTCATTGAATTTCAAATATGCAAATCCAGCGCAGACACATCTAAGTATAAATTATTATTAGTAGTTTCATAAAAGTTTGTAGTTCTCAGTTTTCAAGCACTGCTAAACAAACAGCAGTATCTTTCAAAGTACCTACCTATGTTCAAATGCTAAGGAATTCTCAGAGAAGAAAAGACGATGTGAGTCGCTACTGCTTTCAATTTGTATATCAGTCCTATTTTTAACCGACTTCCAAAAAAGGAGGAGGTTCTCAATTCGTCGGAATCTTTTTTTTGTGATAAATGCTTATTACAAAAAAAATGTATATTTATTGATTGATGATGGCTCTATTGATTGCTTTATCCAAACGTCTTACTAGCCCTCCTCACAAAATTTAGAGCTTAGAAAGGATGTTAAAAAGGACAAAGATTTGGACAAAAGCGTCTTTGCACGTGTGGCTACACGTGGTCGGGTCAACGCACCATCAAAAACAATACGCTCTCATTAGAACGCTTGATTAAATTAGAAAAAAAAACGAATCTGTGGTTCCAACGGATCCAATTTGAGCGTTATCTTTTGTTTATATGCAGCTGCAGTTCGTGTTGTGGTCAAATACAAAACAAATGATCTATGATTTGAATAAGACAAACGGCTTCAATATTTTTATTAGCTCTGAAGAATTTTCTTTAACGGTCGTTAGATATGAACACTTACCGCCCCGTTACAGTCAAGAATAATATAACATTATGTTCAAATAATCAATAGGTACTTAATATTTTTGCATGGATTTCATTTAGATCTTTAATTGAATTTTAGCTGGGTTTCTATCGACTGTGACGTATTTAAATATAATACAAATTATGTAATATATACGGGCCTTTTATTGTATAAAAATCCTGACAGTGTGCTTAGCATTTTATAACATTGAAAAGTAGGCACTTAGTAAGCTTCCTAGAATTTCCTCTCCAAACAGTAGAGTCTAAAGAAGACACCTACTTGAAACAAGTGTAAATTAATAATTTATAACACCCCCGACAAGTGAAGGTTACAGTAACTAGAAAAGAGCTGATAAATTTCAAACGGCTGAACTGATTTTCTTGCATTATAGCTAAGAACACTCTCGATCAAGCCAAGCCACCTTTCAAACAAAAAAAACTAAATTAATATCGGTTCATTAGTTTAGGAGCTACGATGCCACAGACAGATACACACGTCAAACTTATAAAACCCCTCTTTTCGAAAATAAACATGTAAGTTGAACGTAAAATTAAATAAATATCGGTAGTATAGCGTGAGTCACGAAATATTCGAAGATTGGCAATAAATCATGCAGTCTACGAGCTTGTAGTCTTTGTAGGTGTTTCGTAGCGTTGTAGACCGAGAGTTGTAATAATTTCCTTCTAAATCCATGCATTCTTTCAAACTTTTCATACTAATATTATAAATGTGAAAGTGTGTCTGTCTAGATAGACTATGCAGAGGTCTGTCTGCTGGCTTTTTATCACTTAGACCTAGTGGTACCTCAGTGATGATGCATTATAAGAGGGACGCGACTTGCTGTAGGTACCTACAGCATGTTAATGATTTGGATTTTGTTTATGTAATCCTCCTGTAAAGGTATGACGCGTAGAAAATAAACAATTTTAAAATTAGGGGATAGACACTAGTCTTTAATTTTAAATTATTAATTTCCTATACTTTCGTCAGGTGACTATTTCAAGGTTTATATAAGTGGCATCTAATGGGAGGTCAATGACGTTAAGCGTAAGGTGGTAAATAATAAACACCTTTTACCTACAGGTGTTTTGTTATTTGGAAATGTATAGCTATATTCTAATACAAATCATCTACGCATAATACCAAAAAATGCTATGACTAGTATGCGAACACACTTTATACATTTGAAGTTCAATAAAATAAAATTTCTTTAGGCGCGACTCGAAAGTAGCTCAGGTTTTTTTCTTCCATTGGCTTCAGATATGGCTGCCATATTCTTATATCTAGATATATGTATAACGTATAGTACTACAGATTAGATATGATGTATCACCATCGATTTGAAATGGTAAAATTACCGAGTAGAAAAAAAAAATCCTTGGAAACTGTTGATTTGACCATTTATAGATCCTTTATTTCAGTAGACAGGTAGGTACGTACATATTATTAACAAATGCCTTAATAAATAAATGAATAAGCCTTTCTCAACAAGTAATTTTATCTTTATCTTAAACATTCTATTTCATGCAATGTTTTAACTACTTACTATACTTAAAATCAATATTAATTCCCTTATTTTAATACTAGATGATGCCCGCGACCTCGACTGCGTGGATTCAGGTTTTTAAAAATCCCGCAGAAACTCTTTGATTTTCTTTCTATGTCTGGGATATAAAGTCTATGTCCTTCCCCGGGATTTAAGCTAACTCTAAACCAAATTCCATCGAAATCGGTTAAACTGTAAACAGAAAGATAGACAAGCAGCCTGCATAGCATATACTATTGAATTCTAATTTACAAGCAAAGCCGTCGACGTCTGTAGTTAAATGAATAAAGGAATCTACTAATTTATTGGTAGGTAAAGTAAGTACCTACGTACGTGCCAGGTATTTTTAAAGGGCAACGCCTCATAGGGACAGGTGTATGTCCCAAGGGCCAGTTTCGATATTTGATAAAAAGGTGACTGACACTTTAAATACATTCAACAGGTTTCAATTACGACTTTTTGTCAACTAGTGGTATAATGCTACTTTGTTTGCCAGACTTTGTTTACTCATTACTATCATTATAAGATGTCCACAGCTGGACAAGTGTCTCTTGTAGGGACTTGCATACGGTCTTGCGCCGCCTGAATCCAGCGGCTCCGTGCGACTCGTCTGGCCACCTAGTTTTCCAACGCTGATCTTTCTGGTGAAACATCGCCATTTTAGCACCTTGGGACCCCCAAGGTCTATCGGTTTTTTAGGGTTCCGTACCTCAAAAGGGAAAACGGAGCCTTATAGGATCACTTTGTTGTCTGATTGTCTGTCTGCTCGTCCGTCTGTATGTCGTGTCGGTCAAGAAAACCTATAAGGTACTTCCCGTTGACCTAGAATCATGAAATTTCGCAGGTTGGTAAGTAGATCTGTTAGCAGAAGTAAAGGAATAAATCCGAAAACTGTGAATTTATGGTTACATCACAGAAAAAAAAAATTAAAATGTGTTTCAATTTTCAAAGTGAGATATCTATACCAAATGGGATATCATATGAAAGGGTTTTACCTGTAGATTCTAAAGCAGTTTTTATTTATTTTTATGCATAATAGTTTTTGATTTATCGTGCAAAATGTCGAAAAAAATACCCGAGTATGGAACCCTCAGTGCGCGAGTCTGACTCGCACTTGGCCGGTTTTTTTTAAATTCAAATAGGTCATCATGTAATCCTAGGCTTGCTGGGCAAGATGAGCGACAAATTATTTAATGACAAACACACTTTCGAATTTTTATTAGTATAGGATTTACCTAGCTTCGTACATAATATCTACTTACCTACTTGTTCGTAAAAATTATGACTAATGGGTACAAAAAAATCGTAGGAATTAATTAGTGGATTTCCTGTTTATTACAATAAAGAGTTTTACATTAACACGACATTTAAACCTCTATCGTTCTTTATAGTGATTTACAATTTTTTTTATTGTAATTTGCATGTCATTTTTACAGGTGAATCTAATGGTCGTATTTTATCAGATTCAAAAGTTCAGTGACTGTCAATTTGCACCTTTTGAACTTGTTTCATTATTGGTTAAGTAAAACGCCAAATACTGGGTTTTTATTCTCTAAGGCCAAATAGTTTATGGACATAAATTGGATTTTTTTTCCAAAATTACAGGCCTCCATAGAATAATCGTTAAAATAAAGATTCAAATAGCTGATATAGTTCAATGACACTAGGTTGACTTTTGCACCTTTAATTTTTTCGAATTTAAGCTCCAAAATGACGCGTTAAACTAAAACACCTTGGTATGTACCTATCTTGTTAGGTAAGTGTTTATGGAACTTATAATGTTTATAGCTGGTATAGTCATGATCAACCCATTTCCGCCCCACTACTGAGTACGGGTCTCCTCTCAGAATGAGAAGGGTTTAGGCCATAGTCCGCCACGCTGGCCCAATGCGGATTGGCAGACTTCTCACACCTTTAAGAACATGGAGAACTCTCAGGCATGCAGGTTTCCTCACGATGTTTTCCTTCACCGTTAAAGCAAGTGATATTTAATTGCTTAAAACGCACATAACTGAAAAGTTAGTGGTGCGTGCCCGGGATCGAACCCCCGACCTCCGATTAGTAGGCGGACGTTCTAACCACTAGGCTATCACAGCTTATATCAGTGGAGCTGGTATAGTATTGACTACAAATTTTGAATAGGTAAGTACGTAATTTATGCTTACAGTTTTCCCCTTTTATCTCCAAAAAACTTATTTCAGTTTTCCCTTTTACTTAGGTATCTCTAAAAAAACTTACCTATTATTACAATTTCTTCTCAAGCTATGCAAAGGATATTTTGGTGTCAGCTTTTCAATGGTATAAGTCTAGAATCTAGATTCTGATGGAGAAAATATATTATGTAGAAGAAGTAAGACAAGAGAGCGTCTACCTAAGATAGCCGATTTAATATAGACAGATCCAAACCAAACAAGTGTAAATTAAAAATATATAACACCCCGGGCAAGTGAAGGTTACAGTAACTAGAAAAGAGCTGATAACTTTCAAACGGCTGAACCGATTTTCTTGGATTATAGCTAAGAACACTCTCGATCAAGCCACCTCTCAAACAAAAAAATTGGTTGTCTGTAAAGTCGGTTTACTGATGATAGTTGAACGCGACAACAAAGGCCGATTGTGCTTCTTTGTCGCTCGTTCCGCGCTCTCGCTTGCACTTCAAGCCTTACATGGAACGCCTCAGAGCGAGGTAACGCCGCACGAGTCATGTTTTTTCGTGCGTGCAGCCGGCTCTATCGAATTATAAGACGTTGTCACGTCAAAAAAAACTAAATTAAAATCGGTTCATTGGTTTAGGAGCTACGATGCCACAGACAGATACACAGACCCTCACGAAAAACTTATAACACCCCGCTTTTTGGGTCGGGGGTTAAAAAGTAAGACAAGAGAACGTCTACCAAAGATAGCCGATTTAATACAGACAGGCCCAAAAAACCGGCGACCCGGAAAAACGGAGGCGGAAAACAACATTTGTGGTTTAAGTAAAATATACGGATCTCAAAAAATGACACTGAATTCTGTATTTACTGCAAAGGTTCGTTATTATTACACGTAGTTCCACCAAAAAGATGGTCAATCTTTCTGTGGTTAGTAGGATTATAAAAAAATCGACTCTCGCTACTGAGTATTAATATAGTAGTACTCCTTACCGACCACTGAATCTAGAATTGGTATAGAAGTGGTAAAGAAGCGTAAAGTGAGCTTCTCGCGACCATATGACTCGTAAAACACCAAAGTGCGTTATTGTAATAATAATTGAGATATATTAATATTTGATAAAGCTCTTGTTCGTAGAGAAGGTGTGGACTATCTTCTTAGGTCTTTTTCCGAGCACCCATGTATGCTATGTACTATAAAAATCTTCTGTTAAGTACACTATTACACTGATCGCGAGCGATTTACTCTTATCTGTTCCAGTTACTTCCGTTCTCCATCGCCGAAGACATTCATGCGATCTTCACCAAAAAATAAGAGCAACCTGATGATAAGTTCTTTCAAGTAAAAAAGAATAATTGAAATCGGTTCCGGTTTGACAGAGTTACGTAATAATATATCCAAAAATTTTTTTTAACGCATTGAATTGAGAATCCTTTTTTTGAAGTCAATAACAGATATATAACGCGTAGCGTTAACAGTGCTTACGTTATTTTGGATGCTAAGGATGTTATGTACATTCCAATTGTTTCTGTCTGACTTTCTAAAAATCTGCGACACACTGTCCTTCCCAAGATAACTTCATCTTTATCTATAAACTATTACTATTACTTTACTAGCTGACGCGCTGTGCGTTGTCCCGGTAACCATTTCTATCAGATATGTAGAATTCTCTGGTATTTACGTGTAGGTACTCAAGTACTTACCTACGAGCATAAGTATCGTTCCCTAACATTAATCAAAGGAACAATCTAACAGGGACGGGGCGATTTGTTCCCTCGTGTTATCACAAAAAGAAGAAAGTTCCCGGAATGCTCTCAACGTGTCTTACGTTCCCGAACGCAGGGCGTTGACCCCTGGATCACTTCCCAGTTCCCATAAGGCCATAAGGAATACATTTTGATGGAGTGAGTATGTGGCTCTGACCTCTACTAATCCAAGTACGCTGGACTTGCGGTTTCTGACCTATTTTTAAAGAAACTCGGTTTTCGCCATTTTGGGGCTGATAGCAGTAGTTGGTACTCGAAACTAAATTAATGATGAGATATCTGTCAACGCACACTACTACACAGAAGACCATTCGACACAAAGTGTCAATTTCAACTCTTGGAACGCTCCGTGAGCGTTTGAATCGGCAACAAAAATAACTCATTTTGTATGGCTATAGCACACCTTTTCCAGCGTACTTGTATATGTCCATTTCAGTGCCTATGTGTGCTGTGTTTTGTGTTGTTTGATTGACAGCTGGCATTCATTCCAGCGTAGTGAACGCTTTAATAAGTGGGAGGTCCTAGGATCCATTCCAGGCGGAGGCAACTTGGATATTTACTTAATGTCTAAATTCTCCATTTTAAAAAAAACACTACTAATATTATAAATGCGAATCGCTGGTCACTAGCCATATTATTAAACTAGTGTTTTGCTCGGTGCGCGAGCTGCTAAAGCAGCTCGCGTGACGTGGTTGGGTTGACAAGTATTAAAACGATAGTATTTATTAAGATACAAAATTAACCGCGAAAACACAATAAAACGACACCCATATCGATTTTTTTCTTAAAAAATGCATGTCCGCCATCTTGGATTTCAAAATAAATGTCGTTATCAAAATGAGCAACCTGGAAAACTCTGAAAACGACATCCATATCATTTTTTGTAAAAACGGGGTAGTTGAGGTTAATAAAGTAGGGTGCGTGGGTGCGCGGACCACTAAAGTGGTCCGCGAGCATGCAGAGTTTGTTCCACCGAGTAGACCTTCGGACCCTAATCATCTTTTGCCAATAAACCACTCTTCCATCTTTTATAGCCTCCGAGATAGACACCGACGAAATTTGTACGGCGGCCATTTTGTTTTTCCAAAAAATTCCACTTTTTCTATCAATCGTTTACTACTTTCTTCAAAGATTGTGAGTTTCAACGAAATCGGTTGGAAAACAAAAGAGTTGCAAAAATCACGTCGGTCGCCATCTTGTTTTTCTGAAATGTCATAATTTTTCCCTACTTGCTTCCACCAGCCAAACACATCTCCCCTACATTATCGTATCGTTTTCCGTCTCTTTCTAGGAGAATGAGGCATTCAATATTCGTCATACAAAATGTATGAAAAAATAAATTCCGCCATTTTGTTTTTTTTTCTATTCATCGAGTAGACCTTCGGATCCTGATCCTCTTTTGCCAAGAAACCACACTTCCATCTTTTATACCCTCCGAACTGGACACCGGCGAAATTTGTATGGCGGCCATCTTTTCTTCGCCATTTTGAATTTTTTTTCAGCTTTTTGGCAATTGGATGTCGTCATGAATGACATTTGCTCGATCACCCCCCACCTATCTTCAATACCTTAAGCGGGCCCTCCACCCGTCTCCGATATCCTCAATCATCAGCTCTCTCCATAATTTTGGCTTACTAAGTTTTTGTTTTCTATACGACACCATCAGTGAAAAAAAAAATTTTCATACAAAATTTTACAGGAGTTTCTTAGTTGAAAATCTCGAAAATCTCCCCAAAAGTGGCAACACCGGTTGCATATCTCCATACTGCCAGCCTAGATACACAATCGATTCATACATACTGACTTTCCAAAATGTTGCCAACTGCCTCAAAAACGTGATCAAAATTTCGAAAAGTTAAAAAAAATACAAAATGGCCGCCAACTTGTTTCACAGAAAGATTTTACACGGTTTCATATTTTTCCTATTAACTACAGGATATACCGCTCCCGATGACGTTTCAATCTTTCCTCTCGCTCGCACCCACGCGAAAGGGGATACCGTGAAAAAGACCGTGTCGAAAATCACTTTTACTTTGATAAATTCCAGTGTTGCCAGTCTCCGGTGACAAAAATACCCAAATGTCATTTGTACGAGCAAAACACGTAATCACTCATACTCGGATTTTGCTAAAAGTGCGTATTTCGATTTTTTACAATTTCCCGAAAATCTTGAAATTTCCCTAAAAATGTGGTAATTTTTTCCCACCGATCTTTACCTCGAGTCTATACGTACAACCGCTTCATAGAAGCCGAATCGCTCCGATGTTGCCAACTTTGAGATATTTAACTTTTAAAATTGCGTTTTTTCGTACCTCTAACAAAACGGCCGCCATGACAGCCGCCATCTTGAATTTTTAAAAGTCACTCCCGTTCTGTCAAAATACAGGATAATCGTGGGCGAAACCAGAAAAAATAATTATCCTCGATTACCCCGTTTCGGATCTGTGACGCCGCGGTTCGGGGTCGAAAAATTAAAAATTTTGAAACGCTACGGCTCGGCCGCCATCTTGTTTTTCCAATTTTTTCCACATTTTCTGTTAACCGTTTACTACATTCTTCAATAGTTGCGAGTTTGAACGGAGTCCCTTAGAAAACAACGGAGCTGCAAAAATCACGGCGGCCGCCATCTTGTTTTTCCGAAATGTCATAATTTTTCCCCAGTTGACTCCCCCACCCGAACACATCTCCCCTACATCATTATATCATTTTCCTTCTCTTTCTAGGAGAACAATTATGTCAATGAGTGAGTGAGTGGTAATTGAGCTATATATAGTATAACTAGTGTTTCGCTCGGTGCGCGAGCTGCTAAAGCAGCTCGCATGACGTGGCAATGTTATTTTTTTTATTGAGATAGACAATCCACCCCGAAAAACCCATGAAACGACACCCATGTCAATTTTTTCTTAAAAAGTGCATGTTCGCCATCTTGAATTTCAAAATAAATGTTGTTATAGACTACAGGCCCATGTTCAAAAATGGATGGGTCATATGAACCACCAGGTGACGTATACAGGACGATATAAGAGCATAAAATAATAAGATTCAGCACTATGCCGTCACTTGTAAGCTGTCCAACAGAGTGCTGGTGAGAATTCAAAAGTGCAGGTAGAGTGAGTACATTTTGGTCATATATTTTTGTACGGCATTTTTACCATCGATAGATCCATGAAAAATAATAAGAAAGCGCGCAGTGCCGTAAAAAAATGGTGCGCCACAAAGTCAGTAAATTTTTTGATTTTCTGACAATTTCCAGGGTGAATTTGGTCATTTCATTCTGTACGGCATTAGTTTCATACTGTTTCAATACAGCCTCTAATCCATTATTCCGCAACGCCGTACAAAAATCATGCGACAAGGGGAAAAGATTGAGGGTAGCAACCCCCTCTCTTTCCGTGGTCCGGGGGGTGATTTGAAAAAGTACGGCTTTGATTCCAAAACATTATCTAGCACTCAAAAGTACTATTAAAAATAATGCCGTCAAAAAATTAGCGTTCATTTGAATGTGTATCAATAATTATCTTAATTTCAAGGTATACTTGATTTTTAAAGCTGTAAAATCATTTGACTCTGTACGGCAACTTTTTTTTTAACATGATAGTGTAAAATACTATTGTTATATAGTATTGCCGTTCAAAAGAAACTGTTCTAAAAAAAATTATAGAGAAATACAAAAACTGAAATTATTCAAATTATTGCAAAAGTTTAAATATTCATAGATTAATAAAATATAGCAATTTTCTACGCTTTTCCCTTGTTTTAAATAGTATTAAGATAAATAAATTAGGAAAAAATTATGCCGTACATTTTAATGCAGACCATATCTTTTAGGCTGATGAAAATGACGCTACCATTTTAAGGGTGTAGTACTTTATGGCCATCTGATACTGTACGGCATTAACATATTTTTGAAGAGAACAATTGATAATATGATAAAATCACTATGCCGTCTAACTGAAGTGAACGGGTGTGTATATAATATCCACATCCCATACAAACCTTTGGACCAACGAAAATGTACGGCATGTAAAAAAATATTATCTATGCATAAAACACTTTCGAAATAAATTAATTTTATGTTGTTTCAAATCATCCCCCGGACCACGGAAAGAGAGGGGGTTGCGACCCTCAATTTTTTCCCCTTGTCGCATGATTTTTGTACGGCGTTGCGGAATAATGGATTAGAGGCTGTATTGAAACAGTATGAAACTAATGCCGTACAGAATTAAATGACCAAATTTAACCTGGAAATTGTCAGAAAATCAAAAAATTTACTGACTTTGTGGCGCACCATTTTTTTACGGCACTGCGCGCTTTCTTATTATTTTTCATGGATCTATCGATGGTAAAAATGCCGTACAAAAATATATGACCAAAATGTACTCACTCTACCTGCACTTTTGAATTCTCACCAGCACTCTGTTGGACAGCTTACAAGTGACGGCATAGTGCTGAATCTTATTATTTTATGCTCTTATATCGTCCTGTATACGTCACCTGGTGGTTCATATGACCCATCCATTTTTGAACATGGGCCTGTAGTCTATTACCAAAATCAGCACCCCGGAAAGCTCTGAAAACTACATCCATATCATTTTTTGTAAAAACGGGGTAGTTGAGGTTAATAAAGTAGGGTGCGTGGGTGCGCGGACCACTAAAGTGGTCCGCGAGCATGCAGAGTTTGTTCCACCGAGTAGACCTTCGGACCCTGATCATCTTTTGCCAAGAAACCACTCTTCCATCTTTTATATTCTCCGAGATAGACATCGACGAAATTTATACGGCGGCCATCTTGTTTTTCCAAAATTTTCCACTTTTTCTATTAATCATTTACTACATTCTTCAAAGATTGCGAGTTTCAACGAAATCGGTTGGAAAACAAAAGAGTTATAAAAATCATATAGGCCGCCATCTTGTTTTTCTGAAATGTCATAATTTTCCCCTACTCATATCGCGCATCCGAACATATCTTCCATACATCAATGTATCGTTTTCCGTCTCTTTCTAGGAGAATGAGACATTCATAATCGCCATACAAAATGTATGGAAAAATAAATTCCGCCATTTTGAATTTTTTTTCTATTCATCGAGTAGACCTTCGGATCCTGATCATCTCTTGCCAAGAAACCTCACTTCCATCTTTTATACCCTCCGAGCTTGACACCAGCGAAATTTGTATGGCGGCCATCTTTTTTTCGCCATTTCGAATTTTTTTTCAGCTTTTTGGCAATTGGATGACGTCATGAATGACATTTGCTCGAGCACCCCCCACCTATCTGCAATACCTTAAGCGGGCCCTTCACCCGTCTCAGATATCCTCAATCATCAGCTCTCTCCATAATTTTGGCTTACTAACTTTTTGTTTTCTATACGACACCATCAGTGAAAAAAAAATTTTTCATACAAAATTTTACAGGAGTTTCTTAGTTGAAAATCTCGAAAATCTCCCCAAAAGTGGCAACACCGGTTGCACATCTCGATACTGCCAGCCGAGATACACAATCGATTCATACATATTGACTTTCCAAAATGTTGCCAACTGCCTCAAAAACGTGATCAAAATTTCGAAAAATTCAAAAAATTACAAAATGGCCGCCAACTCGTTTTGCAAAAATAAATTACATCGTTGTACAACTTTTCCAATAACTACAGGATATACCGCTCCCGATGACGTTTCAATCTCTCCTCTCGCTCGCACCCACGCGAAACGATCGCCCCTGAAAAAAGACCACGTCGAAAATCAATTTTTCTTTGATAAATTCCAGTGTTGCCAGTCTTCGGCGACAAAAATACCCAAATGTCATTTGTACGAGCAAAACACATAATCGCTCATACTCAGATTTTTCAAAAAGCCCGTATTTCGATTTTTTACAATTTCCCGAAAAACTTGAAATTTCCCCAAAAAATGGGGTAATTTTTTTCCTCCAATCTATACCTCGAGCCTATACGTACAATCGCTTCATAGAAGCCGAATCGCTCCGATGTTGCCAACTTTGAGATATTCAACTTTTAAAATTGCGTTTTTTCGTACCTCTAACATAACGGCCGCCACGACAGCCGCCATCTTGAATTTTTGAAAACCACTCCCGTTTTGTCAAAATACAGGATAACCGTGGGCGAAACAAGAAAAAATAATTATCATCAATTACCCAGTTTCGGATCTGTGGCGCCGCGGTTCGGGGTCGAAAAATCAAAATTTTTAAAACGCTACGGCTCGGCCGCCATCTTGTTTTTCCAATTTTTTCTACTTTTTCTGTTAACCGTTTACTACATTCTTTAATAGTTGCGAGTTTGAACGGAGTCCCTTAAAAAACAAAGGAGCTGCAAAAATCACGTCGGCCGCCATCTTGTTTTTCCGAAATGTCATAATTTTTCCCCAGTCGACTCCCCCACCCGAACACATTTCCCCTACATCATTATATCATTTTCCTTCTCTTTCTAGGAGAACAATTATGTCAATGAGTCAGTGGTAATTGAGCTATATATAGTATAATAATAACTAGTGTTTTGCTCGGTGCGCGAGCTGCTAAAGCAGCTCACGTGACGTGGTTATGTTAAATTTATTATATTTAACCAAATTTATTTATTAAAGATACACAATTCACCACAAAAACCCACAAAACGACACCCATATCAATTTTTTTCTTAAAAAGTGCATGTCCGCCATCTTGGATTTCAAAATAAATGTCGTTATCAAAATCAGCACGCCGGAAAACTCTGAAAACGACATCCATATCATATTTTGTAAAAACGGGGTAGTTGAGGTTAATAAAGTAGGGTGCGTGGGTGCGCGGACCACTAAAGTGGTCCGCGAGCATGCAGAGTTTGTTCCACCGAGTAGACCTTCGGATCCTGATCATCTTTTGTCGAGAAACCAGTCTTCCATCTTTTATACCCTCCGAGATAGACACCGACGAAGTTTGTGTGGCGGCCATCTTGTTTTTCCAAATTTTTCCACTATTTCCATTAATCGTTTACTACTTTCTTCCAAGATTGCGAGTTTCAACGAAATCGGTCGAAAAACAATAGAGTTGCAAAAATCATATAGGCCGCCATCTTGTTTTTCTGAAATATCATAATTTTCCCCTACTCATATCGCGCATCCGAACATATCTCCCATACATCAATGTATCGTTTTCTGTCTCTTTCTAGGAGAATGAGGCATTCAATATTCGCCATACAAAATGTATGGAAAAAAAAATTCCGCCATTTTGGATTTTTTTTCTATTCATCGAGTAGACCTTGGGATCCTGATCATCTCTTGCCAAGAAACCTCACTTCTATCTTTTATACCCTCCGAGCTGGACACCAGCGAAATTTGTATGGCGGCCATCTTTTCTTCGCCATTTTGAATTTTTTTTCAGCTTTTTGGCAATTGGATGACGTCATGAATGACATTTGCTCGAGCACCCCCCACCTATCTTCAATACCTTAAGCGGGCCCTCCACCCGTCTCCGAAACCCTCAATCATCAGCTCTCTCCATAATTTTGGCTTACTAACTTTTTGTTTTCTATACGACACCATCAGTGAAAAAAAAAATTTTCATACAAAATTTTACAGGAGTTTCTTAGTTGAAAATCTCGAAAATCTCCCCAAAACTGGCAACACCGGTTGCATATCTCTATACTGCCAGCCGAGATACACAATCGATTCATACATTCTGACTTTCCAAAATGTTGCCAACTGCCTCAAAAACTTGATCAAAATTTCGAAAAGTTAAAAAAAATACAAAATGGCCGCCAGCTCGTTTCACAGACAGATTTTACACGGTTTCATAATTTTCCTATTAACTACAGGATATACCGCTCCCGATGACGTTTCAATCTTGCCTCTCGCTCGCACCCACGCGAAAGGGGATACCGTGAAAAAGACCGTGTCGAAAATCACTTTTTCTTTGATGAATTCCAGTGTTGCCAGTCTCCGGCGACGAAAATACCCAAATGTCATTTTTACGAGCAAAACACGTAATCGCTCATACTCGAATTTTGCTAAAAGTGCGTATTTCGATTTTTTACAATTTCCCGAAAATCTTGAAATTTCCCTAAAAATGGGGTAATTTTTTCCCACCAATCTATACCCCGAGTCTATACGTACAACCGCTTCATAGAAGCCGAATCGCTCCGATGTTGCCAACTTTGAGATATTTAACTTTTAAAATTGCGATTTTGCGTACCTCTAACATAACGGCCGCCACGACAGGCGCCATCTTGAATTTTTAAAAACCACTCCCGTTCTGTCAAAATACAGGATAATCGTAGGCGAATCACGAAAAAATAATTATCCTCGACTACCCCGTTTTGGATCTGTGGCGCCGCGGTTCGGGGTCGAAAAATGAAAATTTTCAAAACGCTGCGGCTCGGCCGCCATCTTGTTTTTCCAATTTTTTTCACATTTTCTGTTAACCGTTTACTACATTCTATAATAGTTGCGAGTTTGAACGGAGTCCCTTAAAAAACAAAGGAGCTGCAAAAATTACGACGGCCGCCATCTTGTTTTTCTAAAATGTCATAATTTTTCCCCAGAGGGTTTCCGAATCCGAACACATCTCCCCTACATCACTATATCATTTTCCGTCTCTTTCTAGGAGAACAATTATGTCAATGAGTCAGTGAGTGGTAATCGAGCTATATATAGTATAACTAGCTTTTGCTCGGTGCGCGAGCTGCTAAAGCAGCTCGCGTGACGTGGTAAGGTTAATTTTATTATATAAAACCAAATTGATTTATTAAGATAAAACACCATAAAACGACATCCACATTGATTTTTTTCTTAAAAAATGCATGTCCGCCATCTTGGATTACAAAATAAATGTCATTATCAAAATCAGCACCGTGGAAAACTTTGAAAACGACATCCTTACATTTTTTGTAAAAAACGGGGTAGTTGAGGTTAATAAAGTAAGGTGCGTGGGTGCGCGGACCACTAAAGTGGTCCGCGAGCATGCAGAGTTTGTTCCACCGAGTAGACCTTCGGACCCTGATCATCTTTTGCCAAGAAACCACTCTTCCATCTTTTATAGCCTCCGAGATAAACACCGACGAAATTTGTACGGCGGCCATCTTGTTTTTCCTAAATTTTCCACTTTTTCTATTAATCGTTTACTACATTCTTCAAAGATTGCGAGTTTCAACGAAATCGGTTGGAAAACAAAAGAGTTGCAAAAATCACGTCGGCCGCCATCTTGTTTTTCTGAAATGTCATAATTTTTCCCTACTCATATTGCACACCCAAACATATCTCTCATACATCAATGTATCGTTTGCCGTCTCTTTCTAGGAGAATGAGACATTCAATATTCACCATACAAAATGTATGGGAAAATAAATTCCGCCATTTTGAATTTTTTTTCTGTTCATCGAGTAGACCTTCGGACCCTGATCATCTCTTGCCAAGAAACCATACTTCCATCTTTTATACCCTCCGAGCTGGACGCCGGCGAAATTTGTATGGCGGCCATCTTTTCTTCGCCATTTTGAATTTTTTTTCAGCTTTTTGGCAATTGGATGACGTCATGAATGACATTTGCTCGAGCACCCCCCACCTATCTTCAATACCTTAAGCGGGCCCTTCACCCGTCTCCGATATCCTCAATCATCAGCTCTCTCCATAATTTTGGCTTACTAAGTTTTTGTTTTCTATACGACACCATCAGTGAAAAAAAAAATTTTCATACAAAATTTTACAGGAGTTTCTTAGTTGAAAATCTCGAAAATCTCCCCAAAAGTGGCAACACCGGTTGCATATCTCCATACTGCCAGCCGAGATACACAATCGATTCATACATATTGACTTTCCGAAATGTTGCCAACTGCCTCAAAAACGTGATCAAAATTTCGAAAAGTTAAAAAAAATACAAAATGGCCGCCAACTCGTTTCACAGAAAGATTTTACACGGTTTCATAATTTTCCTATTAACTACAGGATATACCGCGCCCGATGACGTTTCAATCATTCCTCTCGCTCGCACCCACGCGAAAGGGGATACCGTGAAAAAGACCGTGTCGAAAATCACTTTTACTTTGATAAATTCCAGTGTTGCCAGTCTCCGGCGACAAAAATACCCAAATGTCATTTGTACGAGCAAAACACGTAATCGCTCATACTCGGATTTATCAAAAAGCCCGTATTTCGATTTTTTACAATTTCCCGAAAATCTTGAAATTTCCCTAAAAATGGGGTAATTTTTTCCCACCGATCTATACCTCGAATCTATACGTACAACCGCTTCATAGAAGCCGAATCGCTCCGATGTTGCCAACTTTGAGATATATAACTTTTAAAATTGCATTTTTTCGTACCTCGAACAAAACGGCCGCCATGACAGCCGCCATCTTGAATTTTTTAAAACCACTCCCGTTCTGTCAAAATACAGGATAAACGTGGGCGAAACACGAAAAAATAGTTATCCTCGACTACCCCGTCTCGGATCTGTGGCGCCGCGGTTCGGGGTCGAAAAATGAAAATTTTGAAAACGCTACGGCTCGGCCGCCATCTTGTTTTTCCAATTTTTTCCACATTTTCTGTTAATCATTTACTACTTTCTTCAAAGTTTGCAAAATTCAACGAAATCGGTTGGAAAACAACGGAGCTGCAAAAATCACGTCGGCCGCCATCTTGTTTTTCTGAAATGTCATAATTTTTCCCCAGAGGGTTCCCGAATCCGACCACATCTCCCCTACATCACTATATCATTTTCCATCTCTTTCTAGGAGAACAATTATGTCAATGAGTCAGTCAGTGAGTGAGTGGTAATTGAGCTATATATAGTATAATAACTAGTGTTTTGCTCGGTGCGCGAGCTGCTAAAGCAGCTCACGTGACGTGGTTATGTTAAATTTATTATATTTAACCAAATTTATTTATTAAAGATACACAATTCACCACAAAAACCCACAAAACGACACCTGTGGGGGGTAGCTTTCCTAGGGTATCGAACCTCGCCCCCAACCCCGAGGTGCAATAAAAATGCGCTATGTCGTTCTGCAGTCTCCAGCCAGGCGTAGTGAGGCAGCGATTTTCCCAGTTTTCCGATTTTCTTGTCGCTGACTCTTGTTCGGTGATCAGTGGAATGTCCAGTCGAGACACCCCCGCGTTTATATATATTTTTGCCCAATTATCTAGAATATTCGCTGCCTCACCCCCTCTGTGGTTAAGCCTTTATTTCTCCCATTTTCTATTTACATATTATGTTGATTCCTTAACTAATACTTAGTCTAGTTTATTTACAATACCTAGAATCATGCATGCTTACTCTGCGACGTCTATTTTCCGAATAACGGCGGAATTTCGGATTTTGCATATTTATATGACCCTGCCCCGCACCACCGAGGCTATAAATATTACCCGCGCCAGGTCCCCGCATTCATTTCGCGAGATGCCATTGCAGCGAAAGTATGCATGCTACAAGTACAATTTGGTATGCTAGACGTCTAGATTTATCTAGACTACCTATAATAAATGTTCTACATATGTTATTTTACTAAATAATTACATAAATTAATTCTAGTGTTTGAATCTAGATTTCCTAGGTCTTTACTTCTTATATTTGCAGTCTTTGGTTTTAAAAGGCTAGATCGTGATCAAATGAATCGTTTACAACATATTATTTTCCTGTTTTCTATTTAATCTATGGGTAATGGATTAAAGAAATTATACAACCTTAAGTCCTAGGTTTTAGCCTTTTGCCTAAAACCTAGGTGTACTGTTTTTTCCCAGATTAGGGATCGCGCTAATCTTTATTCGTATAAATAAAAAACATTTACAATTATTCAATACTTTCTAAGTTATTTACATTTTTCCTTAATAACTATATCGAGTTATATTTCCGCAAATACTAGTCCTAGATTCTATTTATTATTGGTTTTACATAGTTTTCTTAGTTATCTACCTATACTTATACTTTAAATCAATGTATTCTTTATTAATTTGCCAAATTCTTATAAGATAAAAACATAAGTTAAAACTAATTTTCACCCTAGAATGCTCGCTCCCGATTGGTCGAGAGCGCTTTTCTGCTCGCTCATGTAGTTACTTCGCCAGTCTTGCAGCGGAACGCGGCTCCGTCGTGCACATAATTTTCAATCTTAGAATGCTCGCTCCTGATTGGTCGAGAGCGCCTTTCTGCTCGCTCCTGTAGCTATTTCACCGGTCTTGCATCGGAGCGCGGTTCGTCGTGCACATTTCTCCCGCCGGTCGCAGCATGCGGCTCTAATACTGGTAGCACGACGATCCTCTTGCTTGGTCTTTTCAGCACGTGCCCGTTGCTCGTCGTCACGTCCACGACGCGTACTTCGTTGTCCGGCCCTGGATATACTCGAGATACTCGTCCTCGTGGCCATACGTTCCTGGGTAGGTTTGGATCGCAGATGATGACTAGATCGCCGACTTTGGGGTGAGAGCCGGTATGGTAGGGCTCCCGCCGCTGTTGTAGCTGGGGAAGGTACTCCTTCACCCAACATCTCCAAAACTCGTCCGCCAGATGCTGTGAGTCGCGCCGGTGGTAGGTCCCCCGTCGACGGTGTCATCGGCTTCGTTTTTCTTAATTTGCATATCGGACAGCTCCTTATAACACTTTTCACCGTAGGTCGTATTCGCGTGATCCAGTATCGTTGTCGTAACTCGTTCACAGTCAACTCGACGCCGCCGTGATGCATTTTTTCGTGTACATATTGTATATACATTTTCGTATATTTATGTTTTCCATCTAGCAGAGCAGGGTTGACCGTTTCCATGGTGATTTCCGTAGTCGCTTTGATTCTTCCCCGTAGACGAATTAGCCCATCATTTTCCAGGTAAACACTCAGACTTGCGAGCTTGTCACGTGGGCCGGGGGCGTTTCCCCGTATGATGCGTTCTCTTTCACTCGCGTATGATTGTGCTTGCACTTCTCGCACCCATAGTTTTTCCGCTTTTAGAACGTAATCTGATTCCAAATGCACGAATTTTCTTTTTTCTCTTCTCATCACACTCGTACTTGAGTCCTTTTCGATTTTTCGGCCCCTTGTCCAGTTAGGATCTTCTGCGGGATTCGGTTTCGTACGTTTTCTTTTCGTTGCGTCGTATTTTCCTTGAGAACCGGATCGCGGTCTAACTTTTTTTCTAAAGTCTTCAATCGCTTGAAGGCGTCATCGTAGTTGTTAGGTACAACGAAGTCATCTTGTTTCCATAGCAACGAAGTTTCGAAGCGGCCATCGGGCAATCTTCTACTATTTTCCTTTTGAATTTTCATCGCGCGTTCTTCTGGATCACTCTTCTGTCTTCTGGGACTGATACCGAGAGCTTCCGTGTCGAAGAACTCCTTCATTATATTTTTCATTTTGTTATCTTGTTCCTTGAGTATAATGTGACCACAGAAGGCGACATTCTCGTGATATGACGTGCGACATCCGTGTAGAACCCATCCTAGTCGTGTATTTGAAGCCACTGGTTGATCTCGACGACCGGTACGGATCTCCAATGCCAACAATAACTCCCAGTTATCTTGACCGATAAGTATCTTCGGGCTCGCGTTCTTGTATATCAATTTATCTTCAATTTTCTGTAGGTGGACGCAGTCCCTTAGTTCTCTTTGTTCGATATTCTGTTTCGTAAACATAAGGCGTTGTACTGTGCGGGCGTTTCGTAACGTAAACTCTTCTTCATTGAACCGTCCTCGTATCTTGATGTCGACGCGTCGGCTGTTTTCGTGCCTCACTGTTCCATTAAGGCCTTGCACCCACATAGGATCCCGCGGCCCATCGAGCTCCAATATTTCCGCCAGGTTTTCGTCGATCAACGTGATAGTGCTGCCGTCGTCCATAAGGGCGTAGGTATCGACGCGGGCACCGGTGGGTCCCGTCAGCGTGACCGGTGCAATCTTCAAGTATGCTTGTCGGCTTCTATTGCTGGCGTTTTCCACGATTTCCACCGTAGACGTGACTTCAGCGACGACCGGCGATGACGGCGACGGTGAAGCCTCTCTTTTCTTGTGATGGAGAAGTCGATGATGCGACATACTGCAGCCGTCGTGACCACACTTCTTGGCCCTGCACGTAGACCGACGATGCGGGCTTCTTAGACATAGGAAACAGATACGATGCTTCTTTACAATTTCCCAGCGTTCGTTCGTGTTGACGTCACGGAAGCGTTTGCACTCGGGTAACTGGTGGTCTAATTTGCAAACAGGACATTGTTCCTTCTTGGTATTCTGCTCTTTCGTGGAGTAGGTATGCTCGATCCTCTTCTTCGTATACCTCTCATTATACCCTGAGATGTCTTCAGGTTGCGCGTACGCTCCGCACTTGTCCGCCTCTTCATTTAAAAATGTCGCGAGTTTCTTCAAATCAGGAATGTCCTCCTTTTCCTTCGCAGCATAGTCATACCACGCTTTTCGTAAAATCGGCGTTAATTTTTCTATCGTGGCCTTCACTAACTCTGGATTGTACATATATTGAATTTTCTTCAAGGCTTCCAATGTAGCTATTATATTCGATACTTTATTTGCAAATATACATAGGTCACGTGGGCTATCACTTAATTTTCCAAGCGATTTTATTTTCTGTATTTCGCTTATTGCCAATGCATCAGGTCTCCCAAATCTTCTTTCCAGAGCTTCCATGATATTCTTGGGATCTGGTGAGCTGATGAGTAGACTGCTGATAGCTTCATGCGCCGCCCCCTTGACGCTGCGGCGCAGTCTTGATACATTTTCCGTTTTTGAAAATAACCCCTTGGTTTCTTCATAAGCAGCGCGAAACGTTAGCCAACTACCGGATTGCCCATTGAACACCGGCAGCTCCTGGAGGTACTTCGGTGCGTCTCTCGTCGTCCGTACTGCTTGACTGAGAGCTGTTGCCAGTGAGGTAACATCCACGTTGAGTGGCTGACGCGCAGGCCGGTTTTCTTCTTCCCGGTGTTCGCATTTCCCGTCGTCGTGTCGACTGCGAGCGCCCTGTCCTCGTCCTTCATTGTTCACCTTTTCTGATTTTCCCTCCAGCCATTCTTGAACGTGGCTAGAACGTTCCTCTTTTCCTTCATCTTCATTTTCCGATGCTGACGCCAGGTCCTCTTCGTCCGTAGCGGCAGCGTGATGCTTTTCCAATTGTGCTTGAGCGAGAGCGATAGATGCTCGGATCTCTTCTAACTTCAGGGCGGCCAGTTTTTCCTTCAATTCAGCTTCTTTCAGCTTTCTTGACCCGGAGCGATGTGACTTCGTCGGCTTGGCGCGCCCGGAGTCTCTCGTTGGTTTTGCCGTGACGTTAGAAGATGTCGTGTTTTCCGTGGAATTTTCCGTGGACGTGGTTGATCCACTTGTGGTGGTACGATCTGTACCCTCGGAGGTTGTGGTGCGTTCTGCACTCTCCGATGTGGCCGCTGACGTGTCGCGGCTTGATGCAGCAGTAGGTCTTGAGACGGAGTCCCTCACACCGCTGGTGGCAGTAGGTCTTGAAGTGGTACTTCTCACACCGCCGGGATGATTCTCACTGACTGGAACAATATTTTCCGACGCGTTGGCTTGAGACCGCGTTGTAGGCATTTTCTTGATTTTCGATGACCCGCACTTGGTTCTGTAGAATTTTCCTTAATCCGGCTGTGAAGGACCAGAAAATGTGCGCGGGTGCATTGAAAATGCGCTATGTCGTTCTGCAGTCTCCAGCCAGGCGTAGTGAGGCAGCGATTTTCCCAGTTTTCCGATTTTCTTGTCGCTGACTCTTGTTCGGTGATCAGTGGAATGTCCAGTCGAGACACCCCCGCGTTTATATATATTTTTGCCCAATTATCTAGAATATTCGCTGCCTCACCCCCTCTGTGGTTAAGCCTTTATTTCTCCCATTTTCTATTTACATATTATGTTGATTCCTTAACTAATACTTAGTCTAGTTTATTTACAATACCTAGAATCATGCATGCTTACTCTGCGACGTCTATTTTCCGAATAACGGCGGAATTTCGGATTTTGCATATTTATATGACCCTGCCCCGCACCACCGAGGCTATAAATATTACCCGCGCCAGGTCCCCGCATTCATTTCGCGAGATGCCATTGCAGCGAAAGTATGCATGCTACAAGTACAATTTGGTATGCTAGACGTCTAGATTTATCTAGACTACCTATAATAAATGTTCTACATATGTTATTTTACTAAATAATTACATAAATTAATTCTAGTGTTTGAATCTAGATTTCCTAGGTCTTTACTTCTTATATTTGCAGTCTTTGGTTTTAAAAGGCTAGATCGTGATCAAATGAATCGTTTACAACATATTATTTTCCTGTTTTCTATTTAATCTATGGGTAATGGATTAAAGAAATTATACAACCTTAAGTCCTAGGTTTTAGCCTTTTGCCTAAAACCTAGGTGTACTGTTTTTTCCCAGATTAGGGATCGCGCTAATCTTTATTCGTATAAATAAAAAACATTTACAATTATTCAATACTTTCTAAGTTATTTACATTTTTCCTTAATAACTATATCGAGTTATATTTCCGCAAATACTAGTCCTAGATTCTATTTATTATTGGTTTTACATAGTTTTCTTAGTTATCTACCTATACTTATACTTTAAATCAATGTATTCTTTATTAATTTGCCAAATTCTTATAAGATAAAAACATAAGTTAAAACTAATTTTCACCCTAGAATGCTCGCTCCCGATTGGTCGAGAGCGCTTTTCTGCTCGCTCATGTAGTTACTTCGCCAGTCTTGCAGCGGAACGCGGCTCCGTCGTGCACATAATTTTCAATCTTAGAATGCTCGCTCCTGATTGGTCGAGAGCGCCTTTCTGCTCGCTCCTGTAGCTATTTCACCGGTCTTGCATCGGAGCGCGGTTCGTCGTGCACAACACCCATATCAATTTTTTTCTTAAAAAGTGCATGTCCGCCATCTTGGATTTCAAAATAAATGTCGTTATCAAAATCAGCACGCCGGAAAACTCTGAAAACGACATCCATATCATATTTTGTAAAAACGGGGTAGTTGAGGTTAATAAAGTAGGGTGCGTGGGTGCGCGGACCACTAAAGTGGTCCGCGAGCATGCAGAGTTTGTTCCACCGAGTAGACCTTCGGATCCTGATCATCTTTTGTCGAGAAACCAGTCTTCCATCTTTTATACCCTCCGAGATAGACACCGACGAAGTTTGTGTGGCGGCCATCTTGTTTTTCCAAATTTTTCCACTATTTCCATTAATCGTTTACTACTTTCTTCCAAGATTGCGAGTTTCAACGAAATCGGTCGAAAAACAATAGAGTTGCAAAAATCATATAGGCCGCCATCTTGTTTTTCTGAAATATCATAATTTTCCCCTACTCATATCGCGCATCCGAACATATCTCCCATACATCAATGTATCGTTTTCTGTCTCTTTCTAGGAGAATGAGGCATTCAATATTCGCCATACAAAATGTATGGAAAAAAAAATTCCGCCATTTTGGATTTTTTTTTCTATTCATCGAGTAGACCTTGGGATCCTGATCATCTCTTGCCAAGAAACCTCACTTCTATCTTTTATACCCTCCGAGCTGGACACCAGCGAAATTTGTATGGCGGCCATCTTTTCTTCGCCATTTTGAATTTTTTTTCAGCTTTTTGGCAATTGGATGACGTCATGAATGACATTTGCTCGAGCACCCCCCACCTATCTTCAATACCTTAAGCGGGCCCTCCACCCGTCTCCGAAACCCTCAATCATCAGCTCTCTCCATAATTTTGGCTTACTAACTTTTTGTTTTCTATACGACACCATCAGTGAAAAAAAAAATTTTCATACAAAATTTTACAGGAGTTTCTTAGTTGAAAATCTCGAAAATCTCCCCAAAACTGGCAACACCGGTTGCATATCTCTATACTGCCAGCCGAGATACACAATCGATTCATACATTCTGACTTTCCAAAATGTTGCCAACTGCCTCAAAAACTTGATCAAAATTTCGAAAAGTTAAAAAAAATACAAAATGGCCGCCAGCTCGTTTCACAGACAGATTTTACACGGTTTCATAATTTTCCTATTAACTACAGGATATACCGCTCCCGATGACGTTTCAATCTTGCCTCTCGCTCGCACCCACGCGAAAGGGGATACCGTGAAAAAGACCGTGTCGAAAATCACTTTTTCTTTGATGAATTCCAGTGTTGCCAGTCTCCGGCGACGAAAATACCCAAATGTCATTTTTACGAGCAAAACACGTAATCGCTCATACTCGAATTTTGCTAAAAGTGCGTATTTCGATTTTTTACAATTTCCCGAAAATCTTGAAATTTCCCTAAAAATGGGGTAATTTTTTCCCACCAATCTATACCCCGAGTCTATACGTACAACCGCTTCATAGAAGCCGAATCGCTCCGATGTTGCCAACTTTGAGATATTTAACTTTTAAAATTGCGATTTTGCGTACCTCTAACATAACGGCCGCCACGGCAGGCGCCATCTTGAATTTTTAAAAACCACTCCCGTTCTGTCAAAATACAGGATAATCGTAGGCGAATCACGAAAAAATAATTATCCTCGACTACCCCGTTTTGGATCTGTGGCGCCGCGGTTCGGGGTCGAAAAATGAAAATTTTCAAAACGCTGCGGCTCGGCCGCCATCTTGTTTTTCCAATTTTTTTCACATTTTCTGTTAACCGTTTACTACATTCTATAATAGTTGCGAGTTTGAACGGAGTCCCTTAAAAAACAAAGGAGCTGCAAAAATTACGACGGCCGCCATCTTGTTTTTCTAAAATGTCATAATTTTTCCCCAGAGGGTTTCCGAATCCGAACACATCTCCCCTACATCACTATATCATTTTCCGTCTCTTTCTAGGAGAACAATTATGTCAATGAGTCAGTGAGTGGTAATCGAGCTATATATAGTATAACTAGTTTTTGCTCGGTGCGCGAGCTGCTAAAGCAGCTCACGTGACGTGGTAAGGTTAACTTTATTATATAAAACAAATTCATTTATTAAGATACATAATTCACCCCGAAAAACCCCATAAAATGACAGGCATTTCTATTTTTTGTAGAAAATGTAAGTCCGCCATCTTGGATTTGAAAATAAATGTCGTTATCAAAATCAGCACCCAGAAAAACCCTGAAAACGATATCCATATTATTTTTTGTAAATTAGGATAATAAGTTAGTAGGGTGCGTGGGTGCGCGGACCACTAAAGTGGTCCGCGAGCATGCAGAGTTTGTTCCACCGAGTAGACCTTCGGACCCTGATCATCTTTTTTGCCAAGAAACCATTCTTCCATCTTTTATAGCCTCCGAGATAGACACCGACGAAATTTGTACGGCGGCCATCTTGTTTTTCCAAAATTTTCCACTTTTTCTGTTAATCGTTTACTACTTTCTTCAAAGATTGCGAGTTTCAACGAAATCGGTTGGAAAACAAAAGAGTTGCAAAAATCATGTCGGTCGCCATCTTGTTTTTCTGAAATGTCATAATTTTTCCCTACTCGCCTCTCCCACCCAAACACATCTCCCCTACATTATCGTATCGTTTTCCGTCTCTTTCTAGGAGAATGAGACATTCAATATTCGCCATACAAAATGTATGGGAAAATAAATTCCGCCATTTTGAATTTTTTTTCTATTCATCGAGTAGACCTTTGGATCTTGATCCTCTTTTGCCAAGAAACCGCACCTCCATCTTTTATACCCTCTGAGCTGGACGCCGGCGAAATTTGTATGGCGGCCATCTTTTCTTCGCCATTTTGAATTTTTTTTCAGCTTTTTGGCAATTGGATGACGTCATGAATGACATTTGGTCGAGCACCCCCTACCTATCTTCAATACCTTGAGCGGACCCTTCACCCGTCTCCGACATCCTCGATCATCAGCTATTTCCAAATTTTTCCTCGATTTTTTTTTTGTTTTCTATACGAAACCATCAGTGAAAAAAAATAATTTCATACAAAATTTTACAGGAGGAGTTTTTGGGGAAAATCTCGAAAATCTCCCCAAATGTGGCAACACTGTTTACATATTTCGATACTGCCGGTTGAGTCACACAATCGATTCATACATGTCGACTTTCCAAAATGTTGCCAACTGCCTCAAAAACGTGATCAAAATTTCGAAAAATTAAAAAAAATACAAAATGGCCGCCAACTCGTTTCACAGAAAGATTTTACACGGTTTCATAATTTTCCTATTAACTACAGGATATACCGCGCCCGATGACGTTTCAATCTTTCCTCTCGCTCGCACCCACGCGAAAGGGGATACCGTGAAAAAGACCGTGTCGAAAATCACTTTTACTTTGATAAATTCCAGTGTTGCCAGTCTCCGGTGACAAAAATACCCAAATGTCATTTGTACGAGCAAAACACGTAATCACTCATACTCGGATTTTGCTAAAAGTGCGTATTTCTATTTTTTACAATTTCCCGAAAATCTTGTAATTTCCCTAAAAATGGGGTAATTTTTTCCCACCGATCTATACCTCGAATTAATACGTACAACCGCTTCATAGAAGCCGAATCGCTCCGATGTTGCCAACTTTGAGATATTTAACTTTTAAAATTGCGATTTTGCGTACCTCTAACATAACGGCCGCCACGACAGGCGCCATCTTGAATTTTTAAAAACCACTCCCGTTCTGTCAAAATACAGGATAATCGTAGGCGAATCACGAAAAAATAATTATCCTCGACTACCCCGTTTTGGATCTGTGGCGCCGCGGTTCGGGGTCGAAAAATGAAAATTTTCAAAACGCTGCGGCTCGGCCGCCATCTTGTTTTTCCAATTTTTTTCACATTTTCTGTTAACCGTTTACTACATTCTATAATAGTTGCGAGTTTGAACGGAGTCCCTTAAAAAACAAAGGAGCTGCAAAAATTACGACGGCCGCCATCTTGTTTTTCTAAAATGTCATAATTTTTCCCCAGAGGGTTTCCGAATCCGAACACATCTCCCCTACATCACTATATCATTTTCCGTCTCTTTCTAGGAGAACAATTATGTCAATGAGTCAGTGAGTGGTAATCGAGCTATATATAGTATAACTAGTTTTTGCTCGGTGCGCGAGCTGCTAAAGCAGCTCACGTGACGTGGTAAGGTTAACTTTATTATATAAAACCAAATTGATTTATTAAGATACATAATTCACCCCAAAAAACCCCATAAAATGACAGGCATTTCTATTTTTTGTATAAAATATAAGTCCGCCATCTTGGATCTGAAAATAAATGTCATTATCAAAATCAGCACCCTGGAAAACCCTGAAAACGATATCCATATTATTATTTTTTAAATTAGGATAATAATTTAGTAGGGTGCGTGGGTGCGCGGACCACTAAAGTGGTCCGCGAGCATGCAGAGTTTGTTTCACCGAGTAGACCTTCGGACCCTGATCATCTTTTGCCAAGAAACCACTCTTCCATCTTTTATAGACACCGACGAAATTTGTACGGCGGCCATCTTGTTTTTCCAAAATTTTCCACTTTTTCTATTAATCGTTTGGTACTTTCTTCAAAGATTGTGAGTTTCAGCGAAATCGGTTGGAAAACAAAAGAGTTGCTAAAATCACGTCAATCTTGTTTTTCTGAATTGTCATAATTTTTCCCTACTCATATCGCGCATCCGAACATATCTCCTATACATCAATGTATCGTTTTCCGTCTCTTTCTAGGAGAATGAGACATTCATAATCGCCATACAAAATGTATGGAAAATTAAATTCCGCCATTTTGAATTTTTTTTCTATTCATCGAGTAGACCTTCGGATCCTGATCATCTTCTTCCAAGAATCCACACTTCCATCTATTATACCCTCCGAGCTGGAGACCGGCGAAATTTGTATGGCGGCCATCTTGTTTTTCCAAAATTTTCCACTTTTTCTATTAATCATTTGGTACTTTCTTCAAAGATTGTGAGTTTCAGCGAAATCGGTTGGAAAACAAAAGAGTTGCAAAAATCACGTCAGTCGCCATCTTGTTTTTCTGAATTGTCATAATTTTTCCCTACTCATATCGCGCACCCGAACATATCTCCTATACATCAATGTATCGTTTTCCGTCTCTTTCTAGGAGAATGAGACATTCATAATCGCCATACAAAATGTATGGAAAATTAAATTCCGCCATTTTGAATTTTTTTTCTATTCATCGAGTAGAACTTTAGATCCTGATCCTCTTTTGCCACGAAACCACACCTCTATCTTTTATACCCTCCGAGCTGGACGCCGGCGAAATTTGTATGGCGGCCATCTTTTCTTCGCCATTTTGAATTTTTTTTCAGCTTTTTGGCAATTGGATGATGTCATGAATGACATTTGGTCGAGCACCCTCCACCTATCTTCAATACCTTGAGCGGACCCTTCACCCGTCTCCGACATCCTCGATCATCAGCTATTTCCAAATTTTTCCTCGATTTTTTTTTTGTTTTCTATACGAAACCATCAGTGGAAAAAAAAATTTCATACAAAATTTTACAGGAGGAGTTTTTGGGGAGAATCTCGAAAATCTCCCCAAATGTGGCAACACTGTTTACATATTTTGATACTGCTGGTTGAGTCACACAATCAATTGATATATGTCGACTTTCCAAAATGTTGCCAACTGCCTCAAAAACGTGGTCAAAATTTCGAAAAATAAAAAAAAATACAAAATGGCCGCCAACTCGTTTCACAGAAAGATTTTACACGGTTTCATAATTTTCCTATTAACAACAGGATATACCGCGCCCGATGACGTTTCAATCTTTCCTCTCGCTCGCACCCACGCGAAAGGGGATACCGTGAAAAAGACCGTGTCGAAAATCACTTTTACTTTGATAAATTCCAGTGTTGCCAGTCTCCGGCAACAAAAATACCCAAATGTCATTTGTACGAGCAAAACACGTAATCGCTCATACTCGGATTTTTCAAAAAGCCCGTATTTCGATTTTTTACAATTTCCCGAAAATCTTGAAATTTCCCCAAAAAATGGGGTAATTTTTTTCCTCCAATCTATACCTCGAGCCTATACGTACAATCGCTTGATAGAAGCCGAATCGCTCCGATGTTGCCAACTTTGAGATATTTAACTTTTAAAATTGCGTTTTTTCATACCTCTAACATAACGGCCGCCATGACAGCCGCCATCTTGAATTTTTAAAAATCACTCCCATTCTGTCAAAATACAGGATAATTGTGGGCGAAACACGAAAAAATAATTATCCTCGACTACCCCGTCTCGGATCTGTGGCGCCGCGGTTCGGGGTCGAAAAATCAAAATTTTCAAAACGCTGCGGCTCGGCCGCCATCTTGTTTTTCCAATTTTTTCTACATTTTCTATTAACCGTTTACTACTTTCTTCAAAGTTTGCAAAATTCAATGAAATCGGTTGGAAAACAACGGAGGTGCAAAAATCACATCGGCCGCCATCTTGTTTTTCTGAAATGTCATAATTTTTCCCCAGAGGGTTCCCGAATCCAAACACAACTCCCCTACATCATTATATCATTTTCCGTCTCTTTCTAGGAGAACAATTATGTCAATGAGTCAGTGAGTCAGTGAGTGGTAATCGAGCTTCGAGCTATATATAGTATAAATAACTAGCTTTTGCTCGGTGCGCGAGCTGCTAAAGCAGCTCGCGTGACGTGGTAGGGTTAACTTTTATTATATAAAACCAAATTGATTTATTAAGATAATTCACCCCGAAAACCCCATAAAATGACAGGCATTTCTATTTTTTGTAGAAAATGTAAGTCCGCCATCTTGGATTTGAAAATAAATGTCATTATCAAAATCAGCACCCTGGAAACCCTGAAAACGATATCCATATTATTTTTTGTAAATTAGGATAATAAGTTAGTAGGGTGCGTGGGTGCGCGGACCACTAAAGTGGTCCGCGAGCATGCAGCGTTTGTTCCACCGAGTAGACCTTCGGACTCTGATCATCTTTTGCCAAGAAACCACTCTTCCATCTTTTATACCCTCCGAGATAGACACCGACGAAATTTGTACGGCGGCCATTTTGTTTTTCCAAAATTTTCCACTTTTTCTATTAATCGTTTAGTACATTCTTCAAAGCCATAAATTTTTTCTTAAAAAGTGCATGTCCGCCATCTTGGATTTTAAAATAAATGTCGTTATCAAAATTAGCACCCTGGAAAACCCTGAAAACGACATCCATATTATTTTTTGTAAAAACGGGGTAGTTGGGGTTAATAAAGTAGGGTGCGTGGGTGCGCGGACCACTAAAATGGTCCGCGAGCATGCAGAGATTATTTCACCGATAGACATTCAGATCCTGATCATCTTTTGCCAATAAACCACTCTTCCATCTTTTATAGCCTCCGAGATAGACACCGACGAAATTTGTACGGCGGCCATCTTGTTTTTCCAAAAAATTCCACTTTTTCTATCAATCGTTTACTCCATTCCTCAAATATTGCGAGTTTCAACGAAATCGGTTGGAAAACAAAAGAGTTGCAAAAATCACGTCGGCCGCCATCTTGTTTTTCTGAAATGTTATAATTTTTCCCTACTCATATCGTGCACCCGAACATATCTCCCGAACATCATTGTATCGTTTATTGTTTCTTTCTAGGAGAATAAAACATAAAATATTCGCCATACAAAATGTATGGAAAAATAAATTCCGCCATTTTGAATTGTTTTTCTATTCATCGAGTAGACCTTCGGATCCTGATTCTCTTTTGCCAAGAAACCACACCTCCATCTTTTATACCCTCCGAGCTGGACACCGGCGAAATTTGTATGGCGGCCATCTTTTCTTCGCCATTTTGAATTTTTTTCCAGCTTTTTGGCAATTGGATGACGTCATGAATGACATTTGCTCGAGCACCCCCCACCTATCTTCAATACCTTAAGCGGGCCCTTCACCCGTCTCCGAAACCCTCAATCATCAGCTCTCTCCATAATTTTGGCTTACTAACTTTTTGTTTTCTATACGACACCATCAGTGAAAAAAAAAATTTTCATACAAAATTTTACAGGAGTTTCTTAGTTGAAAATCTCGAAAATCTCCCCAAAACTGGCAACACCGGTTGCATATTTCCATACTGCAAGCCGAGATACACAATCGATTCATACATATTGACTTTCCAAAATGTTGCCAACTGCCTCAAAAACGTGGTCAAAATTTCGAAAAATAAAAAAAAATACAAAATGGCCGCCAGCTCGTTTCACAGAAAGATTTTACACGGTTTCATAATTTTCCTATTAACTACAGGATATGCCGCTCCCGATGACGTTTCAATCTTGCCTCTCGCTCGCACCCACGCGAAAGGGGATACCGTGAAAAAGACCGTGTCGAAAATCACTTTTACTTTGATAAATTCCAGTGTTGCCAGTCTCTGGTAACAAAAGTACCTAAATGTCATTTGCACGAGCAAAACACATAATCGCTTATACTCGGATTTTGCGAAAAGTCTGTATTTCGACTTTTTACAATTTCCCGAAAATCTTGAAATTTCCCTAAAAATGGGGTAATTTTTTTCCTCCAATCTATACCTCGAGCCTATACGTACAGTCGCTACATAGAAGCCGAATCGCTCCGATGTTGCCAACTTTGAGATATTTAACTTTTAAAATTGCGTTTTTTCGTACCTCTAACAAAACGGCCGCCACGACAGCCGCCATCTTGAATTTTTTAAAATCACTCCCGCTCTGTCAAAATACAGGATAATCGTGGGCGAAACCAGAAAAAATAATAATCCTCGATTACCCCGTTTCGGATCTGTGGCGCCGCGGTTCGGGGTCGAAAAATCGAAATTTTCAAAACGCTACGGCTCGGCCGCCATCTTGTTTTTCCAATTTTTTCCACATTTCCCATTAATCGTTTACTATTTCCTTCAAAGATTGCAAAATTCAACGAAATCGGTTGGAAAACAACGGAGCTGCAAAAATCTCCTCGGCCGCCATCTTGTTTTTCTGAAATGTCATAATTTTTCCCCAGAGGACTCCCGAATCCGAACACAACTCCCCTACATCACTATATCATTTTCCGTCTCCTTCTAGGAGAACAATTATGTCAATGAGTCAGTCAGTGAGTGAGTGGTAATCGAGCTATATATAGTATATAATAACTAGTGTTTTGCTCGGTGCGCGAGCTGCTAAAGCAGCTCGCGTGACGTGGTTATGTTGACTTTATTATATTTAACCAAATTTATTTATTAAGATACACAATTCACCACAAAAACACATAAAACCCACACCCATATCAATTTTTTCTTAAAAAGTGCATGTCCACCAGCTTGGATCTAAAAATGAATGTCTTTATCATAACGTGACGTGGTTGGGTTGACAAGTATTAAAACGATAGTATTTATTAAGATACAAAATTAACCGCGAAAACACAATAAAACGACACCCATATCGATTTTTTTCTTAAAAAATGCATGTCCGCCACCTTGGATTTCAAAATAAATGTCGTTATCATAATGAGCAACCTGGAAAACTCTGAAAACGACATCCATATCATTTTTTGTAAAAACGGGGTAGTTGAGGTTAATAAAGTAGGGTGCGTGGGTGCGCGGACCACTAAAGTGGTCCGCGAGCATGCAGAGTTTGTTCCACCGAGTAGACCTTCGGACCCTAATCATCTTTTGCCAATAAACCACTCTTCCATCTTTTATAGCCTCCGAGATAGACACCGACGAAATTTGTACGGCGGCCATTTTGTTTTTCCAAAAAATTCCACTTTTTCTATCAATCGTTTACTACTTTCTTCAAAGATTGTGAGTTTCAACGAAATCGGTTGGAAAACAAAAGAGTTGCAAAAATCACGTCAGTCGCCATCTTGTTTTTCTGAAATGTCATAATTTTTCCCTACTTGCTTCCACCAGCCAAACACATCTCCCCTACATTATCGTATCGTTTTCCGTCTCTTTCTAGGAGAATGAGGCATTCAATATTCGTCATACAAAATGTATGAAAAAATAAATTCCGCCATTTTGTTTTTTTTTTCTATTCATCGAGTAGACCTTCGGATCCTGATCCTCTTTTGCCAAGAAACCACACTTCCATCTTTTATACCCTCCGAGCTGGACGCCGGCGAAATTTGTATGGCGGCCATCTTTTCTTCGCCATTTTGAATTTTTTTTCAGCTTTTTGGCAATTGGATGATGTCATGAATGACATTTGGTCGAGCACCCCCCACCTATCTTCAATACCTTGAGCGGACCCTTCACCCGTCTCCGACATCCTCGATCATCAGCTATTTCCAAATTTTTCCTCGATTTTTTTTTTGTTTTCTATACGAAACCATCAGTGAAAAAAAAAAATTCATACAAAATTTTACAGGAGGAGTTTTTGGGGAAAATCTCGAAAATCTCCCCAAATGTGGCAACACTGTTTACATATTTAGATACTGCCGGTTGAGTCACACAATCGATTGATACATGTCGACTTTCCAAAATGTTGCCAACTGCCTCAAAAACGTGATCAAAATTTCGGAAAATTTGAAGAAAATACAAAATGGCCACCAACTCTTTTTGCAGAAGCAAATTAGATAATTTTACAACTTTCCTATTAACTACAGGATATACCGCTCCCGATGACGTTTCAATCTCTCCTCTCGCTCGCACCCACGCGAAATGATCGTCCCTGAAAAAAGACAATGTCGAAAATCACTTTTTTTTTGATAAATTCCAGTGTTGCCAGTCTCCGGCAACAAAAATACGCAAATGTCATTTGTACGAGCAAAACGCATAATCGCTCATACTCGGATTTTGCGAAAAGTCCGTATTTCGATTTTTTACATTTTCGCAAAAATCTTGAAATTTCCCGAAAAATGGGGTAATTTTTCCCCACCAATCTATACCTCAATTTCATACGTACAATCGCTTGATAGAAGCCGAGTCGCTCCGATGTTGCCAACTTTGAGATATTTAACTTTTAAAATTGCGTTTTTTCGTACCTCTAACTTAGCGGCCGCCATGACAGCCGCCATCTTGAATTTTTAAAAACCACTCCCGTTTTGTCAAAATACAGGATAATCGTGGGCGAAACGTGAAAAAATAATTATTCTCGACTATCCCGTCTCGGATCTGTGGCGCCGCGGTTAGGGGTCGAAAAATGAAAATTTTGAAAACGCTCCAGCTCGGCCGCCATCTTGTTTTTGCAATTTTTTCTACGTTTTCCATTAACCGTTTACTATTTTCCTAAATAGTTGCGAGTTTAAACAAAATCGGTTGGAAAACAAAAGAGCTGCAAAAATCACGTCCATTTTCTGTTAACCATTTACTACATTCTTTAATAGTTGCGAGTTTGAACGGAGTCCCTTAAAAAACAAAGGAGCTGCAAAAAACTTGACGGCCGCCATCTTGTTTTTCCGAAATGTCATAATTTTTCCCCAGTCATCTCCCTCACCCAAACACATCTCCCCTACATCACTATATCATTTTCCGTCTCTTTCTAGGAGAACAATTGTATCAATGAGTCAGTCAGTCAGTGAGTGGTAATCGAGCTATATATAGTATAATAATAACTAGTGTTTCGCTCGGTGCGCGAGCTGCTAAAGCAGCTCGCGTGACGTGGTTAGGTTGAATTTATTTATTAGGATACACAATTCACCCCGAAAAACCCGTAAAACGACACCCATATCAATTTTTTTCTTAAAAAGTGCATGTCCACCATCTTGGATCTAAAAATGAATGTCATCATCAAAATCAACACCCTAGAAAACCCTGAAAACGACCTTTACATTATTATTTTTAAAAACAGAGTAGTTGAGGATAATAATTTAATAGGGTGCGTGGGTGCGCGGACCACTACAGTGGTCCGCGAGCATGCAGAGTTTGTTCCACCGAGTAGACCTTCGGACCCTGATCATCTTTTGCCACGAAACCACTCTTCCATCTTTTATAGCCTCCGAGATAGACACCGACGAAATTTGTACGGCGGCCATCTTGTTTTTCCAAAATTTTCCACTTTTTTTATTAATCGTTTACTACATTCTTCAAAGATTGCGAGTTTCAACGAAATCGGTCGAAAAACAATAGAGTTGCAAAAATCATATAGGCCGCCATCTTGTTTTTCTGAAATGTCATAATTTTCCCCTACTCATATTGCGCATCCAAACATATCTCCCATACATCAATGTATCGTTTTCTGTCTCTTTCTAGGAGAATGAGACATTCAATATTCGCCATACAAAATGTATGGAAAAATAAATTCCGCCATTTTGAATTTTTTTTTTGTTCATCGAGTAGACCTTTGGATCCTGATCCTCTTTTGCCAAGAAACCACACTTCCATCTTTTATACCCTCCGAGCTGGACACCGGCGAAATTTGTATGGCGGCCATCTTTTCTTCGCCATTTTGAATTTTTTTTCAACTTTTTGGCAATTGGATGACGTCATGAATGACATTTGCTCGAGCACCCCCCACCTATCTTCAATACCTTAAGCGGGCCCTTCACCCGTCTCCGATATCCTCAATCATCAGCTCTCTCCATAATTTTGGCTTACTAAGTTTTTGTTTTCTATATGACACCATCAGTGAAAAAAAAATTTTTCATACAAAATTTTACAGGAGTTTCTTAGTTGGAAATCTCGAAAATCTCCCCAAAAGTGGCAACACCGGTTGTATATCTCTATACTGCCAGCCGAGATACACAATCGATTCATACATATTGACTTTCCAAAATGTTGCCAACTGCCTCAAAAACGTGATCAAAATTTCGAAAAATGAAAAAAAATACAAAATGGCCGCCAACTCGTTTCACAGAAAGATTTTACACGGTTTCATAATTTTCCTATTAACTACAGGATATACCGCTCCCGATGACGTTTCAATCTCTCATCTCGCTCGCACCCAGGCGAACCGACCGCCCCTAAAAAAGACCATGTCGAAAATCACTTTTACTTTGATAAATTCTAGTGTTGCCAGTCTCTGGCAACAAATGTACCTAAATGTCATTTGCACGAGCAAAACACGTAATCGCTCATACTCGGATTTTGCTAAAAGTGCGTATTTCGATTTTTTACAATTTCCCGAAAATCTTGAAATTTCCCTAAAAATATGGGTAATTTTTTCCCACCGATCTATACCTCGAGTCTATACGTACAATCGCTTCATAGAAGCCGAATCGCTCCGATGTTGCCAACTTTGAGATATTTAACTTTTAAAATTGCGGTTTTGCGTACCTCTAACAAAACGGCCGCCATAACAGCCGCCATCTTGAATTTTTAAAAACCACTCCCGTTCTGTCAAAGTACAGGATAATCGTGGGCGAAACCAAAAAAAAATATTATCCTCGATTACCCCGTCTCGGATCTGTGGCGCCGCGGTTCGGGGTCGAAAAATCAAAAATTTTAAAACACTACGGCTCGGCCGCCATCTTGTTTTTCCAATTTTTTCTACTTTTTTTATTAATCTTTAACCAGTTTCTTTAAAGATTGCAAAATTCAACGAAATCGGTTGGAAAACAACGGAGCTGCAAAAATCACGACGGCCGCCATCTTGTTTTTCTGAAATGTCATAATTTTTCCCCAGAGGGTTTCCGAATCCGAACACATCTTCCCCACATCACTATATCATTTTCCGTCTCTTTCTAGGAGAACAATTATGTCAATGAGTGAGTGAGTGAATGAGTGGTAATCGAGCTATATATAGTATAACTAGTGTTTTGCTCGGTGCGCGAGCTGCTAAAGCAGCTCGCGTGACGTGGTTAGGTTTTATTTTATTATATTTAACCAAATTTATTTATTAAGATACATAATTCACCCCGAAAACCCCATGAAACGACACCCATTTCTATTTTTTTGTAGAAAATGTAAGTCCGCCATCTTGAATTTGAAAATGAATGTCATCATCAAAATCAGCACCCTGGAAAACCAACAACGACATCCATTTCATTTTTTGTAAAAAACGGGGTAGTTGAGGTTAATAAAGTAGGGTGCGTGGGTGCGCGGACCACTAAAGTGGTCCGCGAGCATGCAGAGTTTGTTCCACCGTGTAGACCTTCGGACCCTGATCATCTCTTGCCAAGAAAACACTCTTCCATCTTTTATAGCCTCCGAGATAGACACCGACGAAATTTGTACGGCGGCCATCTTGTTTTTCCAAAATTTTCCACTTTTTCTATTAATCGTTTACTACATTCTTTAAAGATTGCGAGTTTCAACGAAATCGGTTGGAAAACAAAAGAGTTGCAAAAATCACGTCGGCCGCCATCTTGTTTTTCTGAAATGTCATAATTTTTCCCTACTCATATTGCACACCCAAGCATATCTCTCATACATCAATGTATCGTTTGCCGTCTCTTTCTAGGAGAATGAGACATTCAATATTCGCCATACAAAATGTATGGAAAAAAAAAATCCGCCATTTTGAATTTTTTTTCTATTCATCGAGTAGACCTTCGGACCCTGATTATCTCTTGCCAAGAAACCACACTTCCATCTTTTATACCCTTCGAGCTGGACACCGGCGAAATTTGTATGGCGGCCATCTTTTTTTCGCCATTTTGAATTTTTTTTCAGCTTTTTGGCAATTGGATGACGTCGTGAATGACATTTGGTCGAGCACCCCCCACCTATCTTCAATACCTTGAGCGGACCCTTCACCCGTCTCCGACATCCTCGATCATCAGCTATTTCCAAATTTTTCCTCGATTTTTTTTTTGTTTTCTATACGAAACCCTCAGTGGAAAAAAAAAATTTCATACAAAATTTTACAGGAGGAGTTTTTGGGGAGAATCTCGAAAATCTCCCCAAATGTGGCAACACTGTGTACATATTTCGATACTGCTGGTTGAGTCACACAATCGATTGACACATGTCGACTTTCCAAAATGTTGCCAACTGCCTCAAAAACGTGGTCAAAATTTCGAAAAATAAAAAAAAATACAAAATGGCCGCCAACTCGTTTCACAGAAAGATTTTACACGGTTTCATAATTTTCCTATTAACTACAGGATATACCGCTTCCGATGACGTTTCAATCTTGCCTCTCGCTCGCACCCACGCGAAAGGGGATACCGTGAAAAAGACCGTGTCGAAAATCACTTTTACTTTGATAAATTCCAGTGTTGCCAGTCTCTGGTGACAAAAGTACCTAAATGTCATTTGCACGAGCAAAACACATAATCGCTCATACTCGGATTTTGCTAAAAGTGCGTATTTCGATTTTTTACAATTTCCCGAAAATCTTGAAATTTCCCTAAAAGTGGGGTATTTTTTTTCCTCCAATCTATACTTCGAGCCTATACGTACAATCGCTTGATAGAAGCTAAATCGCTCCGATGTTGCCAACTTTGGGATATTTAACTTTTAAAATTGCGTTTTTTCGTACCTCGAACAAAACAGCCGCCATGACAGCCGCCATCTTGAATTTTTAAAAACCACTCCCTTTCTGTCAAAATACAGGATAATCGTGGGCGAAATAGGAAAAAATAATTATCCTCGATTACCCCGCCTTGGATCTGTGGCGCCGCGGTTCGGGGTCGAAAAATCAAAATTTTGAAAACGCTACGGTTCGGCCGCCATCTTGTTTTTTCAATTTTTTCGACATTTCCCAGTAATCGTTTACTACTTTCTTCAAAGTTTGCAAAATTCGACGAAATCGGTTGGAAAACAACGGAGCTGCAAAAATCACGTCGGCCGCCATCTTGTTTTTCCGAAACGAAAAAAAAAAAAAAAAAAAAAAAAAAAAAACATTTCTTGTTCAGGATAGGTGTCGAACAAGCTCGAATAACAACTAATGTTGTTTAAAAGCATTTTATTACTACTGTACAGAATTGAGAATAAGTAACATGGTGGACGCACAGGCCGCGCGTAGCTGTCTATCTGACCGCATTTCGAATGTCGGGGTTCTCATTTAAGCACTGTATACACGTCACGTCACTCGACACATATATCTAGGTATACACTCATCCTAGCGGCGCGAACATCCTCCCGGCCCTTGAAAGATCCTTTCAAGAGCAAGAAGTTGGCAACAGGCAGATCTGATTAAGGGCCCGTCGCACAATGCCCTGAGCGGTGGAGATGTCTGCAACGCGGGGCACGTCATCAGCGCCGGGATGCAGTTGTGTCACTCTGCTAAGGCGTCAGCAGAGCGTAGGCGCGCTTGGCTCCTTCAGCAAAACTAGGTCGTGTACCTTCAATGTTGTACACCTTGTGCGCCACTTCGTGCGCCTTTGTAGTTCGGCCACATACTCGTTAGCCCATCGCTTCCAAAAGTGCCGGCGCGCCTGCTCCAGCCGTTGAAATCGGCTTAATTTAATTGATAATTTGCTGACTTCGACTGGCGAAATCGACTTGCAACTAGACAAAACGTCTAAGTTATTTTTAAACTTAGTGAGTCGGCCTTTAAATGAGCTACGTTTTGCTGTTAATTCTCTTAGGTTAGTATCAAGACTCTGTTCGCTTAGCGACATTTTAATTAAGTAGTGTTACTGTGTTATTAATAAAATATAAAAATGGTAGGTACGATACGCTCCTATACTTCGATGCGTTGACTCGAGCCGGCCGGTGAGAGGCAGGCTCGCGGCTACGATCAAGGTCGCACGATGCAAATTCAGCCGCTGCAAGCGCGCTTGTAGATGCACCGTACGCGTAGACGTTGTTCGAAAGGAAGCGCTGAATCGCTGAAATTGATATGACGCAACACTGTAGTCGTAACTCGTAAACAATAAAAATAAGTAGGTAGATAGAATTGAGTTTTAGGTTTAATTTACTTATAATTGCGTTAATGTTTGCATGTAAATAGCAATTTAAATAAAGAATGAGTAAAATGGATCTAAGCCTTGCAAATGAGGCGTAAAACAAAATAAGTAAGTAGTTACTTAGGTATATTTTAACAAGTTTGGCATTTAACTGTTGTTTTAAACCAAATAAAATTTAAAGATAGGTGCTTATTAGGTTCGTAAGCAAAGAAGACCATAAATAAATTATTATTTAGGTATGAAGGCGCTTACGAAAGGCACTAGGTAGGTAATTATAGATGTTCAGTGTTCACAGTTGGAACTTAATTGTTATTATTAGGAAAATAAGTTTCAAAGGCAGTGCTTATTAGCTTCGTAAGCAAAGAAGTCCTAAAATAAATGTTTATTTAGGTATAGGCACTCACGAAAAGCACTAGGTAGGTAATTAGGTACCTATAGATTATTTACATTAGGCAAATAAGTTTTAAAGGCAGTGCTTATTAGCTTCGTAAGCAAAGAAGTCCTAAAATAAATGTTTATTTAGGTAAAGGCACTTACGAAAGCACTAGGTTGGTAAGTATAGATTACCCACAGTTCACAGTTTGGATTAACTTAATTGTTATTTTAAGGCAATTAAGTTTGAAAGACAGTGCTTATTAGCTTCGTAAGCAAAGAAGTCCTAAAATAAATGTTTATTTAGGTAAAGGCGCTTACGAAAAGCACTAAGTAGGTAATTAAATACCTATAGATTGTGCACAGCCATAAAATAGATGGGTAATCTTAATGATTTTCTATGCAATTAGACTAGATGTAGGCTTAATATTCACTATTACATTGATTTATGCACATAATAGAAAATATTTTATGCCTTTAGGGTCTAAATTCATTGCCTGCACAGACTGAAGGGGACAAATTAGGGACGAAGAAAAGGAACTGGCTCACTCGATTTAACAGGCCACGTCCATTGCTTGATGCTCCTTGCCGGTTCTCGATCTTCCAAGCTGCTGTAGACCTCGTCGGCTGAATAGGTAGACACATCACAAGATCCCAGTCTTCGATCGAAGTCGGCTCGCGGATCGTAGTCTCGTTGAGGCGTGGCGTGGCACTTTAGATGCAAGTGGATTTCTTCGCCAAAACTTCGCTATCCGAAATTGCAGGTCCTGTCACGGTCGCCATGTTACTTATTCTCAATTCTGTACAGTAGTAATAAAATGCTTTTAAACAACATTAGTTGTTATTCGAGCTTGTTCGACACCTATCCTGAACAAGAAATGGCAACCGTGGCAGGACCTGCAATTTCGGATAGCGAAGTTTTGGCGAAGCCATTTCTTGTTCAGAATAGGTGTCGAACAAGCTCGAATAACAAGTAATGATGTTTAAAGCATTTTATTACTACTGTACAGAATTGAGAATAAGTAACATGGTGGACGCACAGGCGGCGCGTAGCTGTCTATCTGACCGCATTTCGAATGTTGGGGTTCTCATTTAAACACTTTATACGCGGCACGTCACTCGACACATACATCTAGGTATACACACATCCTAGCGGCGCGAACATCCTCCCGGCCCTTGAAAGATCCTTTCAAGAGTAAGAAGTCGGCAACAGGCAGATCCGATTAAGGGCCCGTCGCACAGTGCCCTGAGCGGTGGAGATGTCTGCAACGCGGGGCACGCCATCAGCGCCGGGATGCAGTTGTGTCACTCTGCCAAGGCGCCAGCAGAGCGGAGGCGCGCTTGGCTCCTTCAGCAAAACTAGGTCGTGTACCTTCTGTACTGTTGTACACCTTGTGCGCCACTTCGTGCGCTTTTGTAGTTCGGCCACATAAACGTTAGCCCATCGTTTCCAAAAGTGCTGGTGCGCCTGCTTCAGCCGTTGAAGAAATCGGTCGAGTCGGTTGGCGTTGATTTCCAGTAGAGGTGGACTCTGCAAGGACATGAGTGGCCTGCCAATCAGAAAGTGTCCGGGTGTGAGACACTGGAGATCATTGGGGGAAGGACAGAGGGGCCGGCTGTTGAGGATTGACTCAACCTGTGCAAACAATGAAGATAATTCCTCGAAAGTTAAGTTGGTTGTGCCCATTACTCTTTTTAGATGAAATTTAGTTGCCTTTATGCCGGCCTCCCACAAAACACTGAAGTTAAGAGCGTATACGAGGGAGAACTCAAACTCAATATTCTGTTTGGATACAAAGTCTTGTACAGAGTCTTGAAACTCCCCAGATTTTAGACGATCACGCTCGTTATGAAATAAAATCTTAGTTAGATGACTGTCAGCATATAATAAAATTGGACATTTTTTGTCGTAATTAAAATCGGACATAGAAAGACGGCCACCTACGCGGAGTATACCCTTTGCATCAATAACGGTGTCCAATGAAGATAGAAGTGAACTTGCTTTAAACTGCTTATTGCTAGACAAAAGTGTCAATTCGTTTGCAAAAGACTGACCTTGTGAAATCTTCACTGGAGCACACATGGAATTATCAAGTTCAGAAGCTTGCAATGGACCAGTCAACTTATTTTTGGACTTTCTTACGTTATTGATACATCGAAGCACCCAGGTATAAATGCGTTGTAAAATAGGCAATTTTGAAATTCTAGTTAAATCAAGGAAAGGTTCCTGGGCCTCCACTGCGAGTGTTCTGATTCCACGTAGATTTTTAATGCCACGTTCTTGTGCGGGCCAAGACGCTTCTGGTTCTAAAATGTAAGTCGATCCATGCCACCATAACTCACATTGATTCACGCAAGAGGGCTGCACACCACGTGAAACTAAATAAGCTGGATTCTGTGATGTAGGGGCATGGGAATTAAGTTCAGAAATTTCAGTGATAGTCGATTTATTGGTTAGTTTTAGAAGAACTGGATGATGAGGCAGATAAAATGAAGATTCTGATAGGGGTTTGTCGTATACAGATAAATGCTTAAGGTCTGCATACTCCCTCATGAATTCTACATATGATTGCTTGAGTAAAGGCTGTTTATTGAAGCGCCCTTCAAGGTTAAAAATACTTCTTCCTGCCAATGCATAAGAATTCCCTAAACAATCCTTGTCACAACGAAGCGGGATTTTTACGCAAAAATGGCCATCATCACAGCGGTAAGTGTTTTGGAGAAAATGCTGTTCGCAAAGATGCTCCTCTTCTTTATAGATGGTCTTAGTAGGCACTTTTTCAAGTTTCCAAAAATTTGTAATTTCGTTAGATAAATCTGAGTCGCAACTAACTAAGTTGCAAGAAGTTTCTTGAGCAGGGTAAGATTTATGTGCCTTTATACTAGGGCCTATAGGACCAGCTATCAGCCATCCTAACTTGGAGCTACGCAAGATAGGGTAGTGCTCACCAAGAGAATGCTGTTCAGTGCCAATGATACACCAGAACAGCTCTGCGCCCAGAATAACATCAATGTCAGAGGGAATGTTAAATGTTGGATCCGCCAGCTGAAAATTGGAAATATTCAATCTTGTAATATCGAAGGCAATCTTAGGCAGTTGACCTGTAAGCTTAGGCAAAACTAAACAAGATATAGTCGTATTGAAAGAGGAATGTTTTGATTTAATGTGGACTAAACATCGTTCTGATAAAACATTTAGTTTGGTGTCACCGATACCAATGATCTTGGTATCAATCTTTTGAGAAGGTAAGCCAAGACTTTGTTTGACAGCTGTGGTCAAGAATGAGGACTGGCTTCCACTGTCAAGAAAAGCACGCACTGTGACCTTTTCATTAGTGGTCGGATTAAACAAATCAACTAATGCGGTGCATAGTAGAACTTCAGTCACCGACGTGGATGACATGGTGACAGTCTCTAGTGCTGGTTCTTCTTCACTTTCGGAGACGTTGACGTGGATCAGTGAATTGTGCCGTTGGTTACAGATCTTACAGCCACCACCAGACAGGCGGCACTGGTCCACGGTGTGATCCTTGCGGAGGCAATTCCGACAAAGATTTAGAGAAGATACGAGTGCAGATCTATCTTCTGGAGATTTATTCTTGAAGGTCAAGCACTCGTAAATACGATGTTTACCTTTACAAACTGGACAGACAAAATTAACTTTAGATTTAGAAGGTGAACTGGTCGCTGAGAATGATTTAGTAAACTCCCTTTTACCCTTTGGTGAGGGTTCTATGGAACTGCGACGTTTACTTTTAATTGTTTCAAATACATCTGCTCTATTTTTTAGAAATTGGAAGAAATCATCTAGTGTAGGGATGTCCTTCAATGAGCTTCTGCTTTCTTCCCACTTCAAACTTGTGGTGGGGTCTAGCTTTTGAGAAATAAGAAAAATTATAAGCATGTCCCAACTTTCAGTAGGCAACCCTAATGTGTGAAGGGCACGCAAGTTTTTAGTGACATGGTCTATAATAAAACGAAAAGATTTTTCGGTTTCGCGAACTGTATCTACACTGAGCAAAGCCTTTAAGTGATTATTTATCAATTGGCGCTTATTATCATAACGCTCGCAGAGAAGCTGCCATGCCTTACTATAATTTTTATCACTTACTTCCAAATTACTTATCACGCGGGCGGCCTCTCCTTCTAGGTATGAATTCAAATAATAAAACTTGTGTATATCTTTTATTCTAGTATTATCATGGACTAGAGACACAAAGGTGTCCTTAAATTCCAGCCATTTGTAATAAGAACCATCAAAGTTTGAAATTTTAATAGTTGGTAACTTAAAACCCAACAACCCGTCGCATTCGTCGTGATCATGACAAGAATGCGATGAATTATTTTGTTTCTTTGGAGTAGAATTCGTATCAATTAATTGCTGGGCAGTCGCGATGCAATAGCAAAAGTCTTGCTCAATAGTTTCGCGAATATTTAATTCCGCGTCTTGATCTTCTACATTAAGAACCTCTATTTGCGTTTGTAGCTCATCGAAATCCGTAAACAATGTTTCAAATCGGCTTAATTTAATTGATAATTTGCTGACTTCGACTGGCGAAATCGACTTGCAACTAGACAAAACGTCTAAGCTATTTTTAAACTTAGTGAGTCGGCCTTTAAATGAGCTACGTTTTGCTGTTAATTCTCTAAGGTTAGTATCAAGACTCTGTTCGCTTAGCGACATTTTAATTAAGTAGTGTTACTGTGTTATTAATAAAATATAAAAATGGTAGGTACGATACGCTCCTATACTTCGATGCGTTGACTCGAGCCGGCCGGTGAGAGGCAGGCTCGCGGCTACGATCAAGGTCGCACGATGCAAATTCAGCCGCTGCAAGCGCGCTTGTAGATGCACCGTACGCGTAGACGTTGTTCGAAAGGAAGCGCTGAATCGCTGAAATTGATATTACGCAACACTGTAGTCGTAACTCGTAAACAATAAAAATAAGTAGGTAGATAGAATTGAGTTTTAGGATTAGGTTTTAATTTACTTATAATTGCATTAATATTTGCATTTGAACAGCAATTTAAATAAAGAATGTATAAAATGGATCTAAGCCTTGTAAATGAGGCGTAAAACAAAATAAGTAAGTAGTTTTAACAAGTTTGGTATTTAACTGTTGTTTTAAACCAAATAAAATTTAAAGATATGTGCTTATTAGGTCCGTAAGCAAAGAAGACCATAAATAAATTATTATTTAGGTATGAAGGCGCTTACGAAAGGCACTAGGTAGGTAATTAGGTATAGATGTTCACAATTGGAACTTAATTGTTATTATTAGGCAAATAAGTTTCAAAGGCAGCGCTTATTAGCTTCGTAAGCAAAGAAGTCCTAAAATAAATTATTATTTAGGTATGAAGGCGCTTACGAAAAGCACTAGGTAGGTAAGTATAGATTACCCACAGTTTGGATTAACTTAATTGTTATTTTAAGGCAATTAAGCTTGAAAGACAGTGCTTATTAGCTTCGTAAGCAAAGAAGTCCTAAAATAAATATTTATTTAGGTGTAGGCACTTACGAAAAGCACTAAGTTGGTAAGTATAGATTACCCACAGTTTGGATTAACTTAATTGTTATTTTAAGGCAATTAAGCTTGAAAGACAGTGCTTATTAGCTTCGTGAGCAAAGAAGTCCTAAAATAAATGTTTATTTAGGTATAGGCACTTACGAAAAGCACTAGGTAGGTAGGTATAGATTACCCACAGTTTGGATTAACTTAATTGTTATTTTAAGGCAATTAAGCTTGAGAGACAGTGCTTATTAGCTTCGTAAGCAAAGAAGTCCTAAAATAAATGTTTATTTAGGTAAAGGCACTTACGAAAAGCACTAAGTAGGTAATTAAATACCTATAGATTGTGCACAGCCATAAAATAGATGGGTAATCTTAATGAATTTAAAGATTCTATATGCAATTAGACTAGATGTAGGCTTAATTTCACTATTACATTGATTTATGCACATAATAGAAAATATTTTATGCCTTTAGGGTCTAAATTCATTGCCTGCACAGACTGAAGGGGACAAATTAGGGACAAAGAAAAGGAACTGGCTCACTCGATTTAACAGGCCACGTCCATTGCTTGATGCTCCTTGCCGGTTCTTGATCTTCCAAGCTGCTGTAGACCTCGTCGGCTGAATAGGTAGACACATCACAAGATCCAAGTCTTCGATCGAAGTCGGCTCGAAGATCGTAGTCCCGTTATGAGGCGTGGCGTGGCACTTTAGATACGAGTGGATTTCTTCGCCAAAACTTCGTTGTCCGAAATTGCAGGTCCTGCCACGGTCGCCATTTCTTGTTCAGAATAGGTGTCGAACAAGCTCGAATAACAAGTAATGATGTTTAAAGCATTTTATTACTACTGTACAGAATTGAGAATAAGTAACATGGTGGACGCACAGGCGGCGCGTAGCTGTCTATCTGACCGCATTTCGAATGTTGGGGTTCTCATTTAAACACTTTATACGCGGCACGTCACTCGACACATACATCTAGGTATACACACATCCTAGCGGCGCGAACAGTCATAATTTTTCCCCAGTCGACTTCCCCACCCGAACACATTTCCCCTACATCATTATATCATTTTCCTTCTCTTTCTAGGAGAACAATTATGTCAATGAGTGAGTCAGTGGTAATTGAGCTATATATAGTATAATAACTAGTGTTTTGCTCGGTGCGCGAGCTGCTAAAGCAGCTCGCGTGACGTGGTTATGTTGACTTTATTATATTTAACCAAATTTATTTATTAAGATACACAATTCACCACAAAAACACATAAAACCCACACCCATATCAATTTTTTCTTAAAAAGTGCATGTCCACCAGCTTGGATCTAAAAATGAATGTCATTATCAAAATCAGCACCCTGGAAAACTCTAAAAACGACATCCATATCATTTTTTGTAAAAACGGGGTAGTTGAGGTTAATTTAGTAGGGTGCGTGGGTGCGCGGACCACTAAAGTGGTCCGCGAGCATGCAGAGTTTGTTCCACCGAGTAGACCTTCGGACCCTGATCATCTTTTGCCAAGAAACCACACTTCCATCTTTTATAGCCTCCGAGATAGACACCGACGAAATTTGTACGGCGGCCATCTTGTTTTTCCAAAATTTTTCACTTTTTCTATTAATCGTTTACTACATTCTTCAAAGATTGCGAGTTTCAACGAAATCGGTTGGAAAACAAAAGAGTTGCAAAAATCATATAGGCCGCCATCTTGTTTTTCTGAAATGTCATAATCTTCCCCTACTCGCCTCCCCCATCCAAACACATCTCCCATACATCAATGTATCGTTTTCTGTCTCTTTCTAAGAGAATGAGGCATTCAATATTCGCCATATAAAATGTATGGAAAAAAAAGTTCCGCCATTTTGGATTTTTTTTCTATTCATCGAGTAGACCTTCGGATTCTGATCATCTCTTGCCAAGAAACCTCACTTCCATCTTTTATACCTTCCGAGCTGGACACCAGCGAAATTTGTATGGCGGCCATCTTTTCTTCGCCATTTTGAATTTTTTTTCAGCTTTTTGGCAATTGGATGACGTCATGAATGACATTTGCTCGAGCACCCCCCACCTATCTTCAATACCTCAAGCGGGCCCTCCACCCGTCTCCGAAACCCTCAATCATCAGCTCTCTCCATAATTTTGGCTTACTAAGTTTTTGTTTTCTATACGACACCATCAGTGAAAAAAAAAATTTTCATACAAAATTTTACAGGAGTTTCTTAGTTGAAAATCTCGAAAATCTCCCCAAAAGTGGCAACACCGGTTGCATATCTCCATACTGCCAGCCTAGATACACAATCGATTCATATATACTGACTTTCCAAAATGTTGCCAACTGCCTCAAAAACGTGATCAAAATTTCGAAAAGTTAAAAAAAATACAAAATGGCCGCCAACTTGTTTCACAGAAAGATTTTACACGGTTTCATATTTTTCCTATCAACTACAGGATATACCGCTCCCGATGACGTTTCAATCTTTCCTCTCGCTCGCACCCACGCGAAAGGGGATACCGTGAAAAAGACCGTGTCGAAAATCACTTTTACTTTGATAAATTCCAGTGTTGCCAGTCTCCGGTGACAAAAATACCCAAATGTCATTTGTACGAGAAAAACACGTAATCACTCATACTCGGATTTTGCTAAAAGTGCGTATTTCGATTTTTTACAATTTCCCGAAAATCTTGAAATTTCCCTAAAAATGTGGTAATTTTTTCCCACCGATCTATACCTCGAGTCTATACGTACAACCGCTTCATAGAAGCCGAATCGCTCCGATGTTGCCAACTTTGAGATATTTAACTTTTAAAATTGCGTTTTTTCGTACCTCTAACAAAACGGCCGCCATGACAGCCGCCATCTTGAATTTTTAAAAGCCACTCCCGTTCTGTCAAAATACAGGATAATCGTGGGCGAAACCAGAAAAAATAATTATCCTCGATTACCCCGTTTCGGATCTGTGACGCCGCGGTTCGGGGTCGAAAAATTAAAAATTTTGAAACGCTACGGCTCGGCCGCCATCTTGTTTTTCCAATTTTTTCCACATTTTTTGTTAATCGTTTACTACATTTTTTAATAGTTGCGAGTTTGAACGGAATCCCTTAAAAAATAAAGGAGCTGCAAAAATCACGTCGGCCGCCATCTTGTTTTTCCGAAATGTCATAATTTTTCCCCAGTCAACTCCCCCACCCGAACACATTTCCCCTACATCATTATATCATTTTCCTTCTCTTTCTAGGAGAACAATTATGTCAATGAGTGAGTCAGTCAGTGGTAATCGAGCTATATATAGTATAACTAGTGTTTTGCTCGGTGCTCGAGCTGCTAAAGCAGCTCTCGTGACGTGGTTAGGTTTGTGAGTTGTATGAAACCGATTTTTTTTATTAAGATACACAAATTACCCCGAAAACCCCATAAAACGACACCTATATCAATTTTTTTCTTAAAAAGTGCACGCCCGCCATCTTGGATTTCAAAATAAATGTCGTTATCAAAATCAGCGCTCTGGAAAACTCTGAAAACGACATCCATATCATTTTTTGTAAAAACGGGGTAGTTGACGTTAATAAAGTAGGGTGCGTGGGTGCGCGGACCACTAAAGTGGTCCGCGAGCATGCAGAGTTTGTTCCACCGAGTAGACCTTCGGACCCTGATCATCTTTTGCCAAGAAACCACTCTTCCATCTTTTATAGCCTCCGAGATAGACACCGATGAAATTTGTACGGCGGCCATCTTGTTTTTCCTAAATTTTCCACTTTTTCTATTAATCGTTTAGTACATTCTTCAAAGATTGTGAGTTTCAACGAAATCGGTTGGAAAACAAAAGAGTTGCAAAAATCACGTCGGTCGCCATCTTGTTTTTCTGAAATTTCATAATTTTTCCCTACTCATATCGCGCATCCGAACATATCTCCCATACATTAATGTATCGTTTTCCGTCTCTTTCTAGGAGAATGAGACATGCATAATCGCCATACAAAATGTATGGAAAAATAAATTCCGCCATTTTGAATTTTTTTTCTATTCATCGAGTAGACCTTTGGATCCTGATTCTCTTTTGCCAAGAAACCACACTTCCATCTTTTATACCCTCCGAGCTGGACACCGGCGAAATTTGTATGGCGGCCATCTTTTCTTCGCCATTTTGAATTTTTTTTCAGCTTTTTGGCAATTGGATGACGTCGTGAATGACATTTGCTCGAGCACCCCCCACCTATCTTCAATACCTTAAGCGGACCCTTCACCCGTCTCCGAAATCCTCAATCATCAGCTGTCTCCATAATTTTGGCTTACTAAGTTTTTGTTATCTATACGACACCATCAGTGAAAAAAAAATTTTTCATACAAAATTTTACAGGAGTTTCTTAGTCTCGAATCTCGAAAATCTCCCCAAAAGTGGCAACACCGGTTGCATAACTCCATACTGCCAGCCGAGATACACAATCGATTCATACATATTGACTTTCCAAAATGTTGCCAACTGCCTCAAAAACGTGATCAAAATTTCGAAAAATTAAAAAAAATACAAAATGGCCGCCAACTCTTTTCACAGAAAGATTTTACACGGTTTCATAATTTTCCTATTAACTACAGGATATACCGCTCCCGATGACGTTTCAATCTCTCATCTCGCTCGCACCCACGCGAAATGATCGTCCCTGAAAAAAGACCATGTCGAAAATCACTTTTTCTTTGATAAATTCCAGTGTTGCCAGTCTCCGGCGACAAAAATACCCAAATGTCATTTGTACAATCAAAACACATAATCGCTCATACTCGGATTTTGCGAAAAGTCCGTATTTCGATTTTTTACAATTTCCCGAAAATCTCGAAATTTCCCTAAAAATGGGGTAATTTTTTCCCACCAATCTATACCTCGAGTCTAAACGTACAATCGCTTGATAGAAACCGAATCGCTCCGATGTTGCCAACTTTGAGATATTCGAGTTTTAAAATTGCGTTTTTTCGTACCTCGAACAAAACGGCCGCCATGACAGCCGCCATCTTGAATTTTTAAAAACCACTCCCGTTCTGTCAAAATTAAGGATAATCGTGGGCGAAACCAAAAAAAATAATTATCCTCGATTACCCCGTCTTGGATCTGTGGCGCCGCGGTTCGGGGTCGAAAAATCAAAATTTTGAAAACGCTACGGTTCGGCCGCCATCTTGTTTTTTCAATTTTTTCGACATTTCCCATTAATCGTTTACTATTTTCTTCAAATATTGCAAAATTCAACGAAATCGGTTGGAAAACAACGGAGCTGCAAAAATCACCTCGGCCGCCATCTTGTTTTTCTGAAATGTCATAATTTTTCCCCAGAGGGTTCCCGAAACCGAACACAACTCCCTTACATCACTATATCATTTTCCGTCTCCTTCTAGGAGAACAATTATGTCAATGAGTGAGTGAGTCAGTGAGTGGTAATTGAGCTATATATAGTATATAATAGTTTTTGCTCGGTGCGCGAGCTGCTAAAGCAGCTCGCGTGACGTGGTTATGTTGACTTTATTATATTTAACCAAATTTATTTACTAAGATATACAATTCACCACAAAAACACATAAAACCCACACCCATATCAATTTTTTCTTAAAAAGTGCATGTCCACCAGCTTGGATCTAAACATGAATGTCATTATCAAAATCAGCACCCTGGAAAACTCTGAAAACGACATCCATATCATTTTTTGTAAAAACGGGGTAGTTGAGGTTGATAAAGTAGGGTGCGTGGGTGCGCGGACCACTAAAGTGGTCCGCGAGCATGTAGAGTTTGTTTCACTGAGTAGACCTCCGGATCCTGATCATATTTTGCCAAGAAACCACTCTTCCATCTTTTATAGCCTCCGAGATAGACACCGACGAAATTTGTACGGCGGCCATCTTGTTTTTCCAAAATTTTCCACTTTTTCTATTAATCATTTACTACTTTCTTCAAAGATTGCGAGTTTCAACGAAATCGGTTGGAAAACAAAAGAGTTGCAAAAATCATATAGGCCGCCATCTTGTTTTTCTGAAATGTCATAATTTTTCCGTACTCATATCGCGCATCCGAACATATCTCCCATACATCAATGTATCGTTTTCCGTCTCTTTCTAGGAGAATGAGACATTCAATATTCGCCATACATTTTCTATGGGAAAATAAATTCCGCCATTTTGAATTTTTTTTCTATTCATCAAGTAGACCTTCGGACCCTGATCATCTCATGCCAAGAAACCACACTTCCATCTTTTATACCCTCCGAGCTGGACACCGGCGAAATTTGTATGGCGGCCATCTTTTCTTCGCCATTTTGAATTTTTTTCCAGCTTTTTGGCAATTGGATGACGTCATGAATGACATTTGCTCGAGCACCCCCCACCTATCTTCAATACCTTGAGCGGACCCTTCACCCGTCTCCAATATCCTCAATCATCAGCTCTCTCCATAATTTTGGCTTACTAAGTTTTTGTTTTCTATATAACACCATCAGTGAAAAAAAAATTTTTCATACAAAATTTTACAGGAGTTTCTTAGTTGAAAATCTCGTAAATCTCCCCAAAAGTGGCAACACTGTTTCTATATTTCGATATTGCCGGCTGAATCACACAATCGATTCATACATATTGACTTTCCAAAATGTTGCCAACTGCCTCAAAAACGTGATCAAAATTTCGAAAAATTAAAAAAAATACAAAATGGCCGCCAACTCATTTCACACAAAGATTTTACACGGTTTCATAATTTTCCTATTAACTGCAGGATATACTGCTCTCGATGACGTTTCCATCTTTCCTCTCGCTCGCACCCACACGAAAGGGGATACCGTGAAAAAGACCGTGTCGAAAATCACTTTTACTTTGATAAATTCCAGTGTTGCCAGTCTCCGGTGACAAAAATACCCAAATGTCATTTGTACGAGCAAAACACATAATCACTCATACTCGGATTTTGCTAAAAGTGCGTATTTCTATTTTTTACAATTTCCCGAAAATCTTGAAATTTCCCTAAAAATGGGGTAATTTTTTCCCACCGATCTATACCTCGAATTAATACGTACAACCGCTTCATAGAAGCCGAATCGCTCCGATGTTGCCAACTTTGAGATATTTAACTTTTAAAATTGCGATTTTGCGTACCTCTAACATAACGGCCGCCACGACAGGCGCCATCTTGAATTTTTAAAAACCACTCCCGTTCTGTCAAAATACAGGATAATCGTAGGCGAATCACGAAAAAATAATTATCCTCGACTACCCCGTTTTGGATCTGTGGCGCCGCGGTTCGGGGTCGAAAAATGAAAATTTTCAAAACGCTGCGGCTCGGCCGCCATCTTGTTTTTCCAATTTTTTTCACATTTTCTGTTAACCGTTTACTACATTCTATAATAGTTGCGAGTTTGAACGGAGTCCCTTAAAAAACAAAGGAGCTGCAAAAATTACGACGGCCGCCATCTTGTTTTTCTAAAATGTCATAATTTTTCCCCAGAGGGTTTCCGAATCCGAACACATCTCCCCTACATCACTATATCATTTTCCGTCTCTTTCTAGGAGAACAATTATGTCAATGAGTCAGTGAGTGGTAATCGAGCTATATATAGTATAATATAATGTGAAAGTGTGTTTGTTTATCGGTTTGTTAGTTTATCCTTCAATCAGGCTGCAACAGGCAACGGACCGACGTAATGTTTAGTCACACTAATATTATAAAGGCGAAAGTTTGTATGTGTGTGTGTGTGTGTGTGTGTGTATGTTTGTTACTCCTTCACGCAAAAACCACTGCACGGATTTGGCTGAAATTCGGAATGGGGATAGATAATATCCTGGATTAGCATATAGGCTACTTTTTATCCCGGAAAACCAAAGAGTTCCCACGGGATTTCGAAAAACCTAAATCCACACGGACGAAGTCGCGGGCGTCAGCTAGTTAGTAATAGTTGTAAGAATTATGTAAATACAATAAATAAAATAAAATAAATAATGATTTTTTACATAGATATAGTTGAAGACCTAGAGATTGACATAGGCTACTTTTTATCCCGAAAAATCAAAGAGTTCCCATGGAATTTAAAATCCTAAATCCACGAAAAGTTCGTGGTTTCAACTAGAAAATAATATTTTTAAACCATAGAAAACCTGATAATATTAATATGTTAATTACTCAATAGGTACATTAACTGTTTACTTCTATATCTCTAAAACTGTTTGTGTGGTCTCACATCGCTCGTGATTGATGGTTTTGAGTCCTGGTGGACTCTATGAGCGGTAGTTGTTTGATTTGTTTAGTTTCCGAAAATAAGACAAGAGGGATTAAAGCATGTACCAGGTACCTACTTCAGAGTAAGATGACTCTTTACAATAGGAGGGACTAAGGAGGGATGAAAAGTTATAGTTATAATAAAGACTAATAAGTTTATGTGATTTTGTAAAGTGGTGATAATAAAAAAAAAGAATACCCGGCTGAGTTTGTTGTGGGCTCTCCTCAGACTTGGGCGCGTTTGGAACTCTCGTAGCTTTAGTTTTAAGTAACGTAATTAATCATCACCACTATATCGTACAAGTTTAACATTTTCGACCATCAAAAGGAGTACAATTGTACCTACTTATATATGTATAATAAATGATTTTGACTTTGACTTTTGACTTTGACTAGAGGATGCCCGCGACTTCGTCCGCGTGGATTTAGATTTTTATAGATCCCGTGGGAACTGTATGATTTTTCTATTTCCTATTTATCCCGGGAAATCAAAGAGTTCCCACGGGATTCCTAAAGACCCATCCGTTTAACCGATTTGTATGAAATTTGGGACCGAGGTAGCTTGCGTACCTGTAATTAACATAGGCAACTTTTTAGCCCAGAAAATCAAACAGTTCCCACGGGATTTTTAAAAACCTAAATTCACGCGGACGAAGTCGCGGGCAGCCCCTAGTTCTACAATAAAAGAATAAAATATGGTATTATTTTTTCGACAGCTCGATTAACACTTTAGATGCAATCTCGTGCAGTGGTTAAACTCGTTAAACTGTTATTAGCCATTAATAGCTTAATATTACGTGCTCCAAACATGGTGACCACTCACTGGAACACGTGTGAGGAGTATCAATTACAAAATGGGTAATAAATATGGGGGAAAAGTGCCTGCTACTGTCTATGCAGTAGATGGTAGGTAAAATTGATAAGAAAGCTCAGTCACTCATTCTGAAAGATTGACACACAGTCAGTCAGTCAGTGGGAAAAAGTTCAGGCTGAGATCTAGGTATATTTACTTCGATTTTAGTCAGATTTAGGACAGAGTTAAAACGAGACCAATATACTATTATTATTTATTTATTTAGACAAAACTTTCTCCAACTACTCACACACAATGGTGGAAGGCTACGGCCGTGGCTAGTTACCACCCTACCGGCAAAGCCGTGTAGAAACCGATAAGGGGTATGGGTGTTAACCTTTATTTCCCTTATCTGTGGGTGTAATAAAAACTGCCATACCCCTTTCAAGTTAGCCCGCTACTATCTTACACTGCATCATCACTTACCACCAGATGAGATCGCGGTCAAGGGCTAACTTGTAATGGAATAAAAAAACATTCGCTTCTCGTTCACTATGTTAGTAAACAGACTTTACTTCCTAACCCATAGAAGGTTAACAAAAACCTGGGTAGATGAAGCTTTAGAAAAACCCAATTAAAGTTGAGGAGTAATTGAATTTGTGACTGATTCATGCTGGTAATTGAAGTGAATATAAATAAAATGCATCGATTGCGCTGTAGGTAGTGATAAGCAATAACAATTACTATCAAGGGTCAATGAACTTTTATCAGAGAAAGGTCAACCGCCCAATAGATTTGTGGACTCATCACAAATGGACAAGATCCCATAACAGAGTGTGGGTTTGATTCCCGGTTAGGTATATTTACGAATATTCGATAGAAACTCTTACTCCACTAGCTGATACATCCCGGTTTCGCTCGGGCTCAGAATACATGGCTCGGGTGGAATAGGTAACGAATAGACAAACAAACAGAAGATTTTTTTTTTATTATCTTGTGGCTAATTCTGTTCTACCAATACCTAAACTAAAATGATAGGTCTAAATGTATCGCTATCCCTTTCATAATGCTCTCTGTGGAAAAGAAAAGCACTAGATTTGGACGTGTCATTTTAGATATTTTAGTTTAGAGATTCGCGATTTCGTCCGCGCGGATTTAAGTGAAAATCCCGTGGGAACTCATTCGGGGATAAAAAGTAGCATATGTCATTCTCTAACTCTTTAAGTATATCAATGAAAAAATCAGTTGCAGCGTGATTGACGTACAAACCAACGAAAAAGCACACTTTCGCATTTTTATAGTATGGGTACCTAGAGATACATCCTAATTTGTATGTATTATAAGGGAAATATGGATTTTTAATCGTGAGTGGTATGGTTAATATTCCCCTTTCCCCTCCAGCTAAGCGTAAAGCGATGTTCAAGATGGTTTATTATATTTGGTAGGTATTTCGGCAGAATTCGGCACTGACCGTCACGGTATATGGGCGACGACAATGCCTGTGATTTCACCTAAGCTCATTGTGACTTTGAACAGCTTTGAACTTTTGAAGGATCCGCGATGATATGGACGATATGACATTTGAAATAATTGTATGCTTTTGTATCACACTAATATTATAAAGCCGAAAGTTTCTATGTGTGTGTGTGTGTGTGTGTGTGTGTGTGTGTGTGTGTGTGTGTGTGTGTGTGTGTGTGCGTGTGTGTGTGTGTGTTTGTTACTCCTTCACGCAAAAACTACCAGACGGATTTGGCTGAAATTTGGAATGGAGATAGATAATATCCTGGATTAGCACATAGGCTACTTTTTATCCCGGAAAATCAAAGAGTTTCCACGGGATTTCGAAAAACCTAAATCCACGCGGGCGAAGCCGCGGGCATCGGCTAGTTCTTCATAAACTGCATGTAGCATGCAACAATTTTTAAAAATCGTTGTAGTTGGACGATCTTTGCGGATGGAGCCTGAGTACAGCTCAAACTGCTGGGTTTAGAACAGATGTAATATAGTTTTTACTGAACGGCATAAAAACTTACATATCGTCGCTCTGGAAACTTGAAGATTTGCACGTATCTCGGTTTTCTTTATAACGTAAACCCCCATTATGAAAGGATTTTCAAAAAGCTGGGGCGGGAAGGGAGGGTAGAGTCTAGAACCAAGTAAAATTAGGATCATATAATAAAAGTAGGATTTATTCACTGTAGTGTTACAAGAAAAAGATGTTACAAGTGTAAATTAAAAATTTATAACACCCCCGACAAGTGAAGATTACAGTAACTAGAAAAGAGCTGATTACTTTCAAACGGCTGAACCGATTTTCTTGGATTATAGCTAAGAACACTCTCAATCCAGCCACCTTTCAAACAAAAAAAACTAAATTAAAATCGATTCATTAGTTTAGGAGCTACGATGCCACAGACATATACACAGATACACAGATACACACGTCAAACTTATAACACCCCTCTTTTTGGATCGGGGGTTAAAAAGCAATAAATTTATATGTAGACTTACATCTTATTTTATCTACCGGATGGTAAACGTGTCCTATCTATGAGGTGAGAGATCAGTATAAACAACAATAATTTATTGATATTGTCTTCCGATCAATTTCTATATCAATACACTGTCTCGTCTGTCTAGTGGTTGGTCTAGTCGACTGACGAGGTTCTGGGTGCCTTTCGTCGTGAGTCGAATGCTTTATAACTGTTTATGACCATACAAAGAGTCCTTCTTGCCGTAACATGGAATCACCGTACATGAAAATTTTCCCAATGTCCGCTTCATCCTTCAGGTAAATCTCTTTTTAACCCCCGACCAAAAAAGAGTGGTGTTATAAGTTTGACGTGTGTATCTGTGTATCTGTGTATCTGTCTGTGGCATCGTAGCTCCTAAACTAATGGACCGATTTTAATTTAGTTTTTTTTTTGTTTGAAAGGTGGCTTGATCGAGAGTGTTCTTAGCTATAATTCAAGAAAATTGGTTCAGCCGTTTGAAAGTTATCAGCTCTTTTCTAGTTATTACTGTAACCTTCACTTGTCGGGGGTGTTATAAATTTTTAATTTACACTTGTGTTATTACTAAACTCTTAATCTAAAGCCTTTTATGTAATAAATAAATCGCCTCTATGCCACACATATAAAGCTTAAAATCCAATATCAACAACTGAAAAATACAGCCTTGCGATTTAAGCAAATCGCTTTTATTGCAAAGAAATAAAGTTTAAACTCCAACAACAAATATTATCTTAAAATCGGCACTGAAAATTAAACTGTAATAGCATATTAATTAGAGTGATATTTGCATGTAATGAAAGGAATATACATCAGAGTCAGCTGCTGTGTTCCATACATCTGTCAGTTGAGGCGCGAACGCTGCGCGCGTATGGGCGTATGTCAGATTTTCCCGCCCTTCCGCGTTCGAATTTCGAATTTACGTTCGGAAATTCGTGAAATTCAATTTAATCAGCATATTTTCAGCAAGCAGTGCGTATAACCTTTTTTTTGGTAAGTTATACAACTTTTTTAAGTAAGTGTTTTTATTTAGTATGCGATAACTTGTTTTTTACTTAGACTTTGCAAGCATAGGCTTAGGTTCTTAGAGATTCCGTTGAAACCTATTTTTATACTTTTCTTACTAGGGCTCTACCAATACATAGAACCTATATGTAAATTCTCAAGATTCTTAGACCCAGCAGTTTGTCATAATATGTCAGTAAGTTAGTTTCTCCTGGTGTAATATCGATAGTTGTTACGGTTATACTCATGTATTTACAATTTATATTAACATAGTAACAATTTATACTTATAATGGAAATCATTCAAGATAGTATAAACGTTAAAATAGATACAATATTATTATTGTTCTAGCTATTGTTTGTGTTAAGTAGGTACGTACGTGATTAAATAGTTTGTCGTTAGATAGGTAATTGGTTTCAAAACTACATAGTTGCATGACCAAGGCACACTAAGAATATTAAGCATTAAATACTTACTTATTAGGTACTTCGAGATATCATTATTTTTCAATTCAATTTTCACATTTATGTAGATATTTTCCGAGGTAAATACCTATTTTTAACCCCCCGACCCAAAAAGAGGGGTGTTATAAGTTTGACGTGTGTATCTGTGTATCTGTCTGTGGCATCGTAGCTCCTAAACTATGGAACCGATTTTAATTTAGTTTTTTTTTGTTTGAAAGGTGGCTTGATCGAGAGTGTTCTTAGCTATAATCCAAGAAAATCGGTTCAGCCGTTTAAAAGTTATCAGCTCTTTTCTAGTTACTGTAACCTTCACTTGTCGGGGGTGTAATAAATTTTTAATTTACACTTGTACAATTTTTACTAGGACCATGTTACAACGTAATTACTTCATCATCATCACCAACCCATCGCCGGGCCACTACCAAGCACGGGCCTCCCCATAGAATGAGAAGTCTTTGGTCATAGTCCATTACGTTGACATCTACCTATTACGTTTAACGAGATACAGCCCGCTGACAGACAGACGGACGGATAGACAGACGGTGTCTTAGTAATAGGAAATACGGAACCCTATTCTGTAAAATAAGTAGGTAATGCGAGCATAGAAACACTTTAACTATAAATAGACATACTTTATGGTGTCAAGAGGTTATGGGATACAATCCCATTAGACATGGGGTGTAGGATACGGCCGCCTTGACCCATTCCCTTAATAGGAAGATGATGGGAAAGCCAGCTCGCTATCCACGGTCAAGGGCATGGACATTGTAGGAGTTATTGTATTATTTTTATTATATTACTAGCTGATGCCCGCGACTTCGTTCGCGTGGATGTAAGTTTTTAAAAAATCCCGTGGGAACTCTATGATTTTCCGGGATAACAAGTAGCCTATGTGCTAATCCAGGGTATAATCTATTATCCATTCTAAATTTCAGGCAAATCCGTCCAGTAGTTTTTGTGTGAAGGAGTAACAAACACACACACACACATACACACATACCTACATACCGGCAAAGCCGTGCTGCAAGCGATTTAGCATTTCGGTATGATACCGTGAAGAATCCAAAGGAGTGTGGGTTTATAAAAACTACCATACCCCTTCCAGGTTAGCCCGCTTCCATCATAGACTGCATCATCACTTACCACTAGGTGAGATTGCAGTCAAGGGCTAACTTGTATATGAACAAAAAAATAGTTGTTTTCGTCGGGTCTTTTCACCCGAACCTTTTCCATCATAGGTTTATTATAATGCGAGAAACCGGAAATGTGACATCTGGCAAGGCAGGGTGGGGTCAACAGCCTTGTTCAGCTTAGAGCTTTACTGAGATGCGCTTGCGCAACATAACGCGATGCGTTTTCTTAGTACCGTAATTAAATCTTGTTTGAACGGGGTTCAAAATTTTATATAGTGATGCATGATAATGGTAAATTTGAACAGGTAAGTAAATTAATTTAAAAAAGCTGTGAGATGTCGTGGGACACCCATACAGAAGCAAAGCTGTACTCTTTTGGTTTTATTTTATTGCGATACAAGTTAGCCCTTGACTGCAATCTCACCTGGTGGTAAGTGATGAATGATGGTGTAGTCTAAAATGGAAACGTAACTGACATAGATCAAGGAGACCCCCAACTAGGTGGACAGACGACATCAAACGAGTCGCAGGGAGCCGCTGGATTCAGGCGGCGCAAGACGGCGTGTGGAAGTCCCTACAAGAGCCCTGTGTCCAGCAGTGGACGTCTATCGGTCGCTTATGATGATGATGATGATTAAAAAACCGGCCAAATGCGAGTCGGACTCGCGCACCGAGAGTTCCGTACTCGGGTATTTTTCTGATGCTATGAACTAAAAACTAAGAATAAAAACCCAGCATAAAAGTTGTGACCAGCATGAGCATAAAATGAGCATGACCATAAAACCAGCATGAGTTTTAAGAATGTACTAAGGTTTTTTCATATGATACCCCATTTAGTATTGAAAATTAGAAAAGTAATTATTTGTTCATGAACACGTTTTAATATTTTTTTGTGATGTAACCACAAATTCACGATTTTGAGATTTTTTCCTTTACTTGTGCTATAAGACCTGCCCACCTGCCAATTTTCATGATTCTAGGTCAACGGGAAGTACCCTATAGGTTTTCTTGACAGACACGACTAACGTACAGACATACAGACGGACAGACAACCGAGTGATCCTTAATATATAAGGGTCCGTTTTTCCTTTTGAGGTACGGAACTCTAAAAAGGTGTAAACTTGGGATATTTTCAGTTTTAAATTTCACACATTAAAACAGATTTACACAAAAACAATAGGCTACGGTACGATAACGTTACGGTGTCGTGGCGACACGGGATACGGTATTATGGTAATTCTAAAACAATAAGCGTCAACAATGAATCTCATACAAATCGGTTCAGTGATTCCTTTGTTTACGAATGCACGTTAACTCTCTGTAGTGTATCATTTAACCGGCTTCCTGTAACTCAGGTAACCACTAGCACGAGTTTGCTTTCCTCGAAAACTAGTATAGTTTTTGTAAAATGAAAAATAGCGAGCAAACGAGCAGACGAGTCACTTGATGCTAAGTCATCACCGCCGCCCATGAACATTTGTAATCTAGTGGGAACACGGCCGATGGGAGTTGATTCCACAGTTTTCATGTTTCCCAGCTCTCTCAGAGTTGTTTTCCAGCTCTTCGCAGTAGAATCTTCTTTCCGATCCAATAGTAGAATCTTGATCTCGGTAGATGTTGAATAATTTTGATCTATTTTTCATTTTATTTTCAAATAACCAAAAAGTTATACCTCGCTGAACAACCTTGTTGAGTTCTTTTAATCGTTAAAAAAGAAAATTCTGTACCTGATATTGTACTTTATTTTACAAAGTTTTGGCTGGGGAACCAACTATTGTAAAGAAAATCGCCATCGTGTTTTGTTTTCGAAACTACATAATATTATATTATACTTTTCGACTACAACTATTACTAGGGATAGATGGGTTGTGGGTATAGTAAATCTAAGTTATCTAAACAGGTAAACATTCCCAATGGGCATGAAAAAATGCAAATTGATATACTCGTAAAACCTGGTCAGAAGGAATGGGCGGTGTTGCGGCATCGTTTCCGTGTTTACCGGGTAGTCTCTCCGTCACTAGCTCCATACAAACGTAGTTTGGTTCTCATTTGAATGAAAAATATCGTATAATAATATAAATAAATAATTAAATCTATATGTGTACGTAAATGCCACCTATTATTAGAGAGAAATTTCATAGCATAATAAAAATCCATATAATGTCGTAATCAGGCATATAATCCAAGTTTAATTTTAATCGTCCATTGTGACATGAAGCCTAATCTGTCGATATGTCGTCTTGTTTTGGTTTTCGATTGCATCATTGAAATTTCAATAGCCCATTCTTCGAAAAATTCTTTGTTAGGGTAACCATGCTTCGTTAAAAATTATGTTATTACTAAGTATTTAGGATTTATTAGAATAAGTATTTATTTTTTATTATTTCAAAGAAGACTTTAACAAATAATACTTTAGCTAGGTATACCTACCTGCTTGATTTTAAAGGAAACAGAATGCCAGTAATTATAGTTGTATTCAGAAAATCTCGGAAAATTAATATAAAATAACTTTTATTTGACTATAAAATTATGTTACTTTGTAAGAATTCCCAAAATATTTGTCGAATCCCAATACATGTTTAACCTATTCAAGAATACATTATAGTTATGGCATCATAATAAGATAAGCAATTGAATACAAATAGTTTTGTGTTTAGATCTCTATGAAAATGTGTAGGATTAGACCTACAATGAGCTTTTAAATTTTTATTGGCCATTCAATATAAGTAGTAAGCTTATTCATGTGCGTTTATCAAAGTTAAAACACTTAATTAAAGTTTTTAGAATCATCGAAGTCGGATTTAACCAGTAGACTTTCATAGCTGGACAAAGGTCTCTTAAGGGGCATGAGACGGGTCTGCCCGAAAAATTCAAATTTAATTTGGTTTTTCGCAATTTGTAAACTAATACCACAAAGTAGGCTTATGTCACTTTAATTGCGCCAATGGTAGTATCATCCTCACAGGTTTATATAAAAATCTTTATTTGAAAGGGTCCAGTTTAAGAAATTAGCTCTAGTATCGACTAATTTGTGAGTTATAGTCACTAATAATTAGTCGATACTATAGTTTAAGAAATTAGCTCCAGTATCGACTAATTTGTGAATAATAGTCGATACTAGATCTATTTATTTATTTAAATCCCTTTAGAACTTTTTGATTTTCCTGAATGAAAAGTAGCTTGAGTCACTCCCCATAAAATCCATGGTGCTCCACTGCGGCGTGATTGAAAAACAAACACACTTTCACAATTAACAATATTAGGTATGAGTAGTCATCATCATCATCATGATCAACCCATTTCCGCCCCACTACTGAGTACGGGTCTCCTCTCAGAATGAGAAGGGTTCAGGCCATAGTCTGCCACACTGGCCCAATGCGGATTGGCAGACTTCACACATCTTTGAGAACATGGAGAACTCTTAGGCATGCAGGTTTCCTCACGATGTTTTCCTTCACCGTTAAGGCAAGTGATATTTAATTGCTTAAAACGTACATAACTGAAAAGTTAGTGGTGCGTGCCCGGAATCAAACCCCCGACCTCCGATTAGGAGGCGGACGTTCTAACCACTAGGCTATCACAGCTTATGAGTACAGGTATGAGTAGTGAATAGTGATTTTCTTTCTCTTATAGTGTACAGAAATCGAAAGTGTCCAACGAATGAAATGGACAAAAACGTAACAATGGAATGCGTGAACCCATTTTGAAAACGAGTCAAGCGATTAGTGTACCATTTACGCGTTTTATCATAATGGATACAGGTTTTTTGATATGGAACTAAGTGGTTCGGGTGTCTAATGTCTTCTTGTGCGAGATTTGGCTTAGGCCAAGATGGCCCAAGACAAATGTGTGATTTTATTTGTGGTCGATGACCTATTTACAGGCTGCCTGCTACTAAGTTAGCATTATAGAACCTAATCAATTATGCTCTCTGCGATAAATTTCTTAGTACTGGGCAGTGACTAATCTAGGTTTGCACCTGCGCGCCAGTGTAAGCGACTATGGACGGGTGCAAACCAGCTTTATCGCTGACTCTACTGAGAACTCTTTATTTTTCCAGGATAAAAAGTAGTCTATGTCACTGTTGGTCTTAAAATCACATCGACGTTAACCATGCAAAAAACCACGTCTTAATCCGTCGCTCCGTTGTGGCATGATTGCAAAATAAGTTTCAGTTTTTTAAAAGTCCCATCCATGGTAACTCCTTGATTTTTTGGGATAAAAAGTAGCCTCTATCCGTCTTAGGGATGCAAGCTATCTCTGCACCCGTAAAATTGTAGATCGTTCACACAGGCTGCGTAAGCTTTGCGTAAGCGTAGACGTAGCGCGTACCATTGCGTTGTAATATATGGAACTGTATAAATCATGGCACACCGCTTGCGTAAAGCGTGGACGTATGCGTAACCCGGTGTGTTAGGGGTTTACGCACGTCACTACGCACGTGTCACGTGTACGCAATTCACACCAATTGCGTGCACGTGAACGGATGGGCGTTAAAAGCTAGCAGATAGATAGACAGGCACACAGACAAACTTTATGAATTAGTAAGTGAGCTCGGCTTGAAATTCTGAAAGAGAAAACCTATTGATATAGGTATCAGTCAATCAGTTTCTCCTTTTGAACTGTACATTAACAGGGCTCTCTCCGTCACTCGTTTCCACTCCATACAATCGTAGTTCCAATTTCATTTGAATATTAAGCAACCAAAGTCCATGAAATTTTGCAGACATATTCTAGAAACTAATATCTGTGTCTGTGGTGTTTTAGATTTTTCTAAAAATATGTAGTTTTAAAATTACAGGGGCTCCAAGATTTGTATGAAAATTTTAAGACCGCGTAACTTTGAAACCGAATATTTTAACAGAAATCTGGAAAACCCCAGACATAGAAATTAGTTTCTAGAATATGTCTGCAAAATTTCATGGACTTAGGTTGCTTAATATTCAAATGAAATTGGAACTACGATTGTATGAAACGAGTGACGGAGAGAGCCCTCTTAAATAGTTTACATTACACAAGTAGGTAACGCGTGCAAGTCATACACAAGAATAGGTATTGCAATAATAGGCAAGGTCGCTGCAATGTGCATCTAACCTTGGCGATAAGCAGCGGTTACTGTAAATCGATATTGAGCGATTATTATTACTGATTTGCCTTTGAACAATGACCGATACTATGCTTGAACATGATTATTGCAAAAACAAAAAAAAACCGGCCAAATGCGAGTCAGACTCGCGCACCGAGGGTTCCGTACTCGAGTATCTATTCCGTCATTTTATGCATAAAAATAAATAAAAATCTGTTTTAGAAACAGGTAAAGCAAGAACTTTACCTGGGGGTTTGAAACCCCACTTGGTATAGTTATCTTACTTTATTCAAAAAACTAATTATTTTTTCATGGACACATTTTTTTTTGTGATGCAACCACAATTATCATGAATCTATATATTGCTATAGTAATCGAATGGTCTTTTCGTTTTCGCTTTCATCTGATTTTCCCGTGAAGTGACGTGACGTGACGTAACGTGACGCGAAGTACTTAATGAGTTATATTATACCGTGACGCGTTATTAACATCACTCTCTCTGTATTGTTACGGATTTATCTCACTCACTCGTGTGGACCAGTCAAACTATATCAAAAATTAATCGAATAATATGGCTTTTCGCTTTCTCTTTCATTCGCTTTTCCCGTGACGTGACGTGACGTGTCGTGATGCGAAGTGATGAATCAACACCGTGACGCGGTATTAATATATCGTCACTCTCACTTATATTCTACTGATTTATCTCACTCACTTGTGTGTATCAGCCAAATTGAGAGGTTATTTAAGAGATGATTGAGTATCAGCGGGAGAGCGATCTGCGTAATTTTTTGCATGGCCAATGGCCATATAGTTAAAGTCCTAGAGAAAATCACAGAGTTCCCATGGGATTTTAAAACCTAATTTCAAACATTGTGAAGTATGTACCTACCTACTTTCAGGTACTTTCAGATTTCCTCACGTTTTCGCTTCATCGTAATAGCAAGAAGCAATTAATTATTATAGCTTAACGCACATAGTTAACTCCTAGAAGTAAGAGGAGCGTGCCCGGAATCGAACCCCAAACCTCCCAAAATAGGAGATCAACGTCTAAACCACTAGGCATTAGGCAATCACCGAGACTACAGTATAAACGATGAATATAAATACTATCTGTCAGTTTTCAGGACCTTCCTTATCTGCATTTATAGGCCGGCCTTTGACCCTTACGGCCTCCTTTATCATTTACATTGAATTAAGTTCATTTCGCATTGACTTGCCCATAAATTATACAGCACGCACTATATCATATTAATCATTCATTTAATTAAAGAATGAAGTACCTACTTCAAATAATTACAAGTGTAAATTATAAATTTATAACACCCCCGACAGGTGAAGAATAGATTGAACTAGAAAAGAGCTGATGACTTTTAAACGACTGAACCGGTTTTCTTGGATTATAGCTACGAACACTCTCGATCAAGCCACCTTTCAAACAAAAACAAACTAAATTAAAATCAGTTCATTAGTTTAGGAGCTACAATGCCACAGACAGATACACATATATACACAGATACAAACGTCAAACTTATAACACCCCCCCCCCTTTTTGGGTCGGGGGTTATTATTAGACAAGGTGATGATACTCTGAACAACCTCTTTATTTGAAACTAGATGATGCCCGCGACTTCATCCGTCTTATCTTTGATTTTCCGGGATAAATAGTAGCCTTTGTCCTTCCCCGGGATTAATCTATCTCTGTAGCTTTGGTCATAATCCGGCCGTTAAAGCTAACATGCAGACAGACAAACGTACACTCGCATTAACATTATAAGTAAGTATAGATAGAGTAGCATATAATAGAATAGAATATCTTTTTTTTTCAAATAAACTTTTACAAGTGCTTTTGAATCGTCAAAATAATTTACCACTAGTTCGGAATGCCGTTATATGATAGCCGGACAGATGAATGGAAGTAGTTATGGTTTTGGATTAGTACAGAAAACAGTCCATTGACTAAAAAACCTACCCTAGGTACGTAAAGACGTACCTACCCTAGGTACCTCAATCAACGATGCAGATGCCATTTAATCCAGTATCAATCTATCGATATGACATTCTGAAGAACAAAATCGACCAAGGAAGTCCCCAGGAAGTGGAATCTAAATAAAGGAGGTTACAAAATAAATTATTATCAACAGACAGACACAGATGCGATATTCTGTTGTGTTATGACGACTTGATAAACGGTCATTTACATTAATGACGTAAATGCACTGGACTTCTTGCACTTATTGTGATTTTGAGGATGTCATTATTTACTTACATACTTTTCCTTTTTTTCACGCCTCTGCGTGGATTTAGGTCCTCTATGACTTTGATTCCCTTGTAAAAGAGTATTCTACATTATATGTACGTCGGGACCAGCGTGGCGGACTATGGCCTAAACCTTTCTCATTCTGAGAGGAGACCCGTGCTCAGGAGTTGCTGCGATGGGTTGATAATGATTCGTCTGCTTGAATTTAGATCTTAAAAATCTACGGGACTATCTTTATATTTCTCCGGGAAAAAGATAACTTATGGTGGCTATTAACCCACCAGGTCGCGCGCTGGCCAAGTGCGGATTAGTAGACTCCGCACACGTTTGAAAATACATTGTGGAGAGAAGTACATGCGGACGACATGCGGATTTCTTCATGTTTTTCCTTTGACGTTAAATAAAGTGATATTTAATTGCTTGTAACGCACATAGCATCGATAAGTTAATGGTGCGTACCCGGGATCGAGCCTCCGACCTCCCGAACAGGAAGAAGATGTCGTAACCACTGAGCTATGACGACTTTTTGAAAAGATAGGAAAAGATAGCTGCCTGAAATCGATCCTATGGGAGAGATTGACAATGTAACCTTGAACTAACCTTTACCAATCTCCAATAGTTAACTTTCCCATAGATACTCGGAAAGTGTATGTATGGCCTGTGCATATGGGCCTGGTACGTCCTTCACTGCGCATGCGTTAGGACTATACGCATGCGCAGTTAATTCCTAAGTAAAAATCTCGTTGTAAAACTGATCGCACAGTAAAGTCGTACTATTAAAGGCTGTAACACATTTTTCACTATTGAAAAATTCACACATGAAAATTTACAGTAGATAGTGTTTTCACTATATATCTGATGTAGCATTAAAGAAACACAGGTACCGTGAGCAGTAGGTGCATTTATGCAGTGTGTAAGATGCGGTCGAATTGTGCAGTTAACGTCATTTGCAATAGGTACCTACTGAACTTAAAAATAAGTGAAATTCTTACAGTTCTCGCATTTTGTTTCTAGAGTAAATGCGATGGTAAAGGACTTCGTCCCCTCCTTCTCAAATAGAGTCAATTGATATATTGTTCCTCTCACTCACACAGTTTGGTAAAATTTTCAGTTATTACTGAAAAAGGCGATACGGTCGAACGCACCGGCTCTTGCGGATTTCATCTAATGTGCGAGCTATTTATAATTTTGACAGTTTCCTCGCCTATGCTATTGATCAAAATCTCCCCTCTTTTTCGCACATCTGTCAATCAATATATTGATTTGTCACCCCTCTCGCTCACACGCCGTTACTTTAGTCATGACAGTCGCGTTTTCACGCTGATTCAGCGCGTTTGTTTGTTTACAAGAGTTTGTGATAAAATATTTTATTGTTTATCAAATTGTTGTTTATACTCGGATATTTCTATTGGTGAGTATTTTGTTTATGTTTTTGTATTTATAGGCAAAATATTAGTAAAAGGCAATAATAGAAAAGAATGGAATAGAATAGAGTTTTATAAGTGCTTTTGAATCGTCAAATTATGTACCATTTACATATCTATGCATTTACCAGTGGTTCGGAATGCCGTAATAAAATAATAGCACAAAGTAAGGATGGTATTCATAGGATGATATCTTACGGTGATATTTTAGTACATTTTAATCCCAAGCAATGATTTAAGTTTTTTCATCCATTCCAAAGATTCTTCTATTAACTTTCCATATTTTGTGTTACAATAGGTATTATACCTGATTCTACGTCCACGACATGACTGCAACTGTCTAACTGACTGACTGCGACCTTCTGACCGGCTGACTGCAACTGACGGACCGGCTGACTGCGACTGTCTGACCGACAGACTGCGACTTTTGAACCGGCTGTTGGCTAACTGCAACTGTCTAACCGGCTGACTGCGACTGTCTGACCGACAGACTGCGACTTTTGAACCGGCTGTTGGCTAACTGCAACTGTCTAACCGGCTGACTGCGACTGTCTGACCGACAGACTGCGACTTTTGAAGCGGCTGTTGGCTAACTGCAACTGTCTAACCAGCTGACTGCGAGTTGCGACTGTATAACGGGCTGACTCCGCTTGTCGGACGGACGACTACGACTGTTTGACGGACTGGCTGCGACTATTTGACGGTCTAATTGTGACTGTTGGACTGACTGACTGCACCTGTCGGGCCAACTAACTGCAACTGTTTTATTGGTTGAGTGTCACTGTCTGGCCGTCTGACTGCACTTGTCTAACCAACTGAGTGCGACTACCTCCCGACTGATTGACGAAAAACTGCTACTCTTTGATCGACTCACTGTCTCCACTCATATAATCATACAGGTGGAAAATATAGGTGTTGTAAGTTAAAAGATCTGTACTTATGTCTCTATTAGGTATCCATGTAACTGTTGTGAGCGGATGCGGTTTATTTTAAACGCTTCAAACAAGTTAACTAGTTAAAATAAACATTACAGCGATACCGTGCGTTCTTCCTTAACTAACGGGTCTTAACTCTTAACGTTACATGTTAATCCTGTTTTTCCTGGAATAACGGTGTTATCTTTAGGACTTATAGAGCGTTGGGCGCTCTTTTTCAGGAACATACCTACTGATTTTGGAAAATCTCGTCTATATTATCACACTAATATTATAAAGGCGAAAGTGTGTATGTATGTATGTGTGTTTGTTACTCTTTTATGCAAAAACTAGTGAATAGATTTCGCTGAAATTTTGAATGGATATAGATTTACACATAGGCTACTTTTATTCAAAGGAAAATCAAAGAGTTCCCACGGGATTTTGAAAAATCTAAATCCACGCGGACGAAGTCGCGGGGGTCAGCTAGTAAGTTACCTATAACATAAAGTCTAGAAAAACTCAAACGGGCTATTTTAGACCCAAGGGATACTACTTAGGGGCCATTTCTTAGCTTTTGGCCTCCTTGCATTTGAAGCTTTGAGGTTGTAGAGAGGTCAAAAGCTAACAAATGACCCCTTGAGTCGAAAAATAGCCCGTTCGAGTTTTCTTTCTAGTTACTTTAGGGCTACTACTATTTAGGTAGGGTTTCGTTAGAAGTTCCCAAACTGAAGTAAACTGTGATATCATGTCATATTGACAGTGCGTATAAAGACAGGTGCGTAGACGCGTGCGCGATGTTTATTGGACCGAACACCTGCGGCTTATTTATACTGACTATATTGCCTTCCTACTTTCAGATTATGTACTTACCTTTGTATTTGTAAACTTGGGAACGCGTGGAAATACGCTAAGAAAAAGGTAAATGGGCACTATGGAAACCAATCCCGCGGCGGCTGACACAAGCGAAATTAATAGTTTATATTCAAAAACGGCTCTGATCTACACTGACATAATATGTTGTGGGTCATGGGAATCACAAAACATGTACTTTCCTCGGTTTTGTACCCTGTAATACCTACCTATATAAAAAGGAAAAGTTCTATCTTTTGAAAGGAAACGCTTTTAGAAGGAGAAAACATCAGAAAAATTATTTAAATGTAGATAGGTACAATAGTGATCTTAATATTTTATACAGAACAAATAGGCTTAATTCAATTTCTACGTTCTCTACTTTTGCAGAAATACAATTTATTAACCCCCGACCCAAAAAGAGGGGTGTTATAAGTTTGACGTGTGTATCTGTGTATCTATGTATCTAAGTATCTCTGTATCTGTGTATCTGTCTGTGGCATCGTAGCGCCTAAACGAATGAACCTATTTTAATTTAGTTTTTTTTTGTTTGAAAGAGTGCTTGATCGAGAGTGTTCTTAGCTATAATCCAAAAAAATTGGTTCAGCCGTTTAAAAGTTATCAGCTCTTTTCTAGTTACTACAATATATTATCCCAGTTACCAGAAAGTGCAATTCTATCATAATATGCATATCATCAGGTGAAATCACGGTCAAGCACACACCTTGCTGACATGAATAAAAAAATGAGTTTGTAGGACAATCTGATGAAGTTCTTACAACAGTTAAGTACTAGACAATTACAATAATTAAAACCCTTTTCAACCTGTCTCACCAGTGTCCTTGGCGTCATGGTATCTACACAATGGCTGATAACAATCATGTACTGGCAAATATGCTTACTTTTACTTGTTTTACTTCTCACGGACAAAGTGCGTCGGCCAGTTTTGCGTATCAACCCCCCAATCTTGGACATTTCTTTGGCAACAGACTGGAAAGTATTTTGATTTTGAATCACAAAATATTCGATGAGTATTTTCTTTTTCTTTTCAAATCGTGAATCTCATCTTTTTCAAAGGCGCTTTTTTAACCCCCGACCCAAAAACAGAGGTGTTATAAGTTTGACGTGTGTATCTGTCTGTGACATCGTAGCTCCTAAACGAATGAACCGATTTTAATTTAGTTTTTTTTTTGTTTGAAAGGTGGCTTGATCGAGAGTGTTCTTAGCTATAATCCAAGAAAATCGGTTCAGCCGTTTGAAAGTTATTTACTTTTTAGAGAGTTTTACTCTCTAAAAACTACTTAATTGCGAAAAATATCAAGGGTACAGAAACAACAAAACGTCCCTTTGAAAACATTTTTCCTCCTCTTCACTCACTCAGGCCAGATGGTACTATTTAGAAAGTTTCATGCAAGGTTCATTAATTTTTCATGCAAAGTTTCATTTAAGTTTCAACTCAATACTTCCAAAGCTTTGACCGGAATCTCTGTTCAGAAAAGTTTCCAAAACAATTGAATGTCAATGACACCTTATCACCGTTGAGGTCACCGACTGATTACAGTTTTTAGGATAAAAAGCATCCATCTAGGGAGAGCAAACATTGTGCGCCTCGCGGCTTTGCTCGCCAAACATCCGGGCGACATGGCAACAATGGATAAGAGGTATCATGCCATATACGCTGCTTTTTTTCTTGCCTTGTCAAATAAAGGCAGTTTTTAATTTGTGTTCGTTTTATCTTGTTTTTATTCACCCCCGACCCAAAAAGAGGGGCGTTATAAGTTTGTCGTGTGTATCTGTGTATCTGTCTGTGGCATCGTAGCTCCTAAACGAATGAACCGATTTTAATTTAGTTTTTTTCTTTTGAAAGGTGGCTTGGCTTGATCGAGAGTGTTCTTTGCTATAATTAAAGAAAATTAGTTTAGCCGTTTGAAAGTTATCAGCGCTTTTCCAGTTACTGTAACCTTCACTTGTCGGTGGTGTTATAAATTTTTAATTTACACTTGTAGTAGGTAAGTATATCTTGAGATTGAGAGGGCAGATTAAGCGGAGATAGTCTATTCGTTAAAATTGCGACTCCTATTTACTGGGTCTGGGGTTCGATCCCGAACGCACTTGTACCTTTTTGGAGGTAATGTATGCTTTAATTAAATAAATAAGTATCACCTAATGTAACGATAAAGAAAAACATTGTGATATATTCTGCATGCTTGAAAGTTCTCAATACTGTTGTCAAGGGAGTATGAAGTTTGTCAATCCGCACTTGGTCTGCTTGCTGGAATATAATATGGCCTATTCTAATTCTGAGAAGAGACCTGTGGTTAGTGGTGGGCCGGTGATAGAGTAATGATGATCATATATCTGGAAATAGTCGTATTGTCTTGTTCTGTCAACCTTCCTGGCGCAATAGTGAGCGTTGTCTTATGTAGGAGATCCCGGGTTCGATTTCTGCAGTGGTAATTGTCCTTGATTTAGGAGGCTTCGACCGTGGTTAGGTACTATCTAGGTATAAGGTAAAACGTGTGATTTCGCTTTCTGCCGATTAGGGGTTTGGGTTAAAAGGTCATACCGCTTTCAAGTTAGTTCGCTTCCATCTAAAACTATCATTTACTAACCACTTAATGAGATTGCTAACATGTTATGGAATAAAAATATCAACATCCAATTCCCTTTAGGGCGTTTAAATCTTGAAAAGTCCACGTGAAATTTTTATGAACGCATCGACATAACAGACAACGCAACGGAAGTGTAAGTTCCATAGGGCTCCTTGAAAACCACCCCTCGAAATCCTTACCCCTGGTACCGAAATAGAAACAGGATGTTACTAACACACTCCCATTAAGTACAAAGGAGACCCCATGTATATTCTACACTTTCCTGAAAGTTACGATAAAAATAGAAAATTCTGCTTTACTCTACTTGAAATGTCTACTTACTAAATTATTATAAGAGCAATTTAAGTTCCTTTTTTCGGGCAGTCTTGTCATTAACCCCCGACCCAAAAAGAGGGGTGTTATAAGTTTGACATGCGTATCTTTGTATCTGTGTATCTGTCTGTGGCATCGTAGCTCCTAAACTAATGAACCGGTTTTAATTTAGTTTTTTTTTGTTTGAAAGGTGGCTTGATCGAGAGTGATCTTAGCTATAATCTAAGAAAATCGGTTCAGCCGATTGAAAGTTATCAGCTCTTTTTTAGTTACTTGTAACCCTCCCTTGGGGGTTTATAAATTTTTAATTTACCTTGTAAAAATAGTATTTTACTACCAAAATGAAATTTTCACCCTTGATTTGTCGCGTGTCCATACAAGCTACATACAAACACCAAAACAAAAACGCCCTGCGCGTACGCACTGTAAACGTAATGAAATCCAAACAGAGGGGTGCGTCGGTGTTGAACAGATGTGCATTCGGTAAGAGTCGGTAAGACAATATCGATCTTTGAACTCTGTATTGATTTTGGCATACATTTGGTTTTTGGTTGCTAGGGGAAAAGATTTTCGGGGGTTGGTGCACCCCAAACTATTGAAGGTCTAATAATAATATTGAAGTGGAGTGAGGGTGTTAGGGTAGGTCAGCATACATGTATGCATTTATAAATAAAATCTGTGCTATTAAATTATTATAATACTAGCTAATTTATCCAGGTTTCTCTCGGGTGCAATTTTTGATGATACATTATGGGAGTGATTTGAGCTGTATATTGAATTCAGACTTCATTATGTCAGTTTTCCTTTAATTCGTACCAATGTTCAGAACAGTAAGGGACTCCTAACAAAACGTCGAAGCTTCGACGTCACGGGTAGGCGTCAAATGTTAGTACATTTGACGCAGGTAGCTAAGTATAATATTTTTCTATAATTTCACGTCACCATCACACTAATATTATAAAGGCGAAAGTTTGTGTGTGTGGGAGTGTGTGTGTGTGTGTGTGTGTGTGTGTGTGTGTGTGTGTATGTTTGTTACTCCTTCACGCAAAAACTACTGGACGGATTGGGCTGAAATTTAGAATGGAGATAGATTATATTCTGGATTAGCACATAGGCTACTTTTTATCCCGGAAAATCAAAGAGTTCCCACGGGATTTTTAAAAAACTACATCCACGCGAACAAAGTTGCGGGCATCAGCTAGTAGCCTAATATTTAACATAATCGTTGATTCAGGATCAAACCGAGAGTTCCCTCACTCTATTTCACTCTGTCCGTACTTAAAGTAGCGAAAATGTGTCAATCACAAGTGTAAATTAAAAATTTATAACACCCCCGACAAGTGAAGAATACAGTAACTAAAAAAGAGCTGATAACTTTCGAATGGCTGAACCGATTTTCTTCGATTATAGCTAAGAACAGTCCATCGTGTCTGTCAAGAAAACCTATAGGGTACTTCCCGTTGACCTAGAATCATGAAATTTTGCAGGTACGTAGGTCTTATAGCACAAGTAAATGAATAAATCCGAAAACCGTGAATTTGTGGTTACATCATTAAAAAAAAATTAAAAATGTGTTTAAATATTCAAAGTAAGATAACTAGGGGTATCATATGAAAGAGCTTTCTTTACCTGTACATTCCAAAACAGATTTTTATTTATTTTTATGCATTATGCATCATATTTTTTGATTTATTGTGCAAAATGTCGAAAAAATACCCGAGTACGGAACACTCGGTACGCGAGTCCGACTCGCACTTGGCCGATTTTTGATAAACTAGTCGATCTACCCTGGATGGAATTTACGTTCTGTCATGATTAAGGTTGTCAGAGTCAAAATTCTTTTTTTTTATTGATACGTTAACTCTAGTTGTTAGTTATACTTATAGCAATGTTTTTAGCTGGTTTGCGTTGCACTAGGTAATGTGCGTGGCTGGCATTGACATTCTTCCGTAGACAATTAGACATTCTAAATGCTAATAAAATACATAATCTGTGGTAAACATGACAGCTCTATGGTATGCGAAACTAATTAGTATTGGTTTTAATTATACTCATAGACCTACATAATTATAATATACAAGTTATTTTAAAACTACTTAATGTCCGCGTGGATTTAGGTTTTTGAAAAATCCCATGGGAACTCTTTGCTTTTCCATAATGAATGAAAAGTTGCCTATGTCAATTTCCGTGAGCAACCTACCTGTGCACCAAACATATAATTCGGTTAAAAGGATGGGCCTATAAGAATCCCATGGGAACTCTTTCATTTTCGTCGATAAAAAGTAGCCCATGTACCGCTAATGTACCACTAAACATGCCATCCATCCATACTAATATTATAAATGCGAAAGTGTGCCTGCCTGTCTGTCTTTTAGCTTTTCACGGCCCAACAGTTTAACCGATTTTGATGAAAGGTACAGAGGTAGCTTGCGTCCCGGGAATTGACAAAGGCAACTTTTTATCGAGGAAAATCAAAGAGTTCCCGTGGGATTTTAAAAAACCTTAATCGACGCGAACGAAGTCGCCAGCATATCTAGTTGTACATAAAGTCGTTATATATAGCGCATTAGGAACAGTGAACAATACCGTCTGTCCGTCACACGGCGTGGCTGTGTAATGACGTCCTGCTGCTTTGAATTGTCTCATCTTGTGACAGTCACGGGTGACGGGTGATGCATTTGCCGGGGCAGTGCACACCAGTCAGCACATTATGAGAAAAGCTTTTATCAGAAACTAAGGAGATCTAGATTTATATGAAACTAGAGGATGCCCGCGACTTCGTCCGCGTGGATTTAGGTTTTCAAAGATCCCGTGGGAACTGTTTTATTTTCCGGGATAAAAAGTTGCCTATGTCAATTACAGGGACGGAAGCTCCCTCGGTACCAAATTTCATACAAATCCGTTAAGCGGATGGGTTTTTGGGAATCCCGTGGAAACTCTTTGATTTTTCAGGATAAAAAGTAGCTTATGTCCGTCCTCGGGTTATAAGCTAACTCTGTACCAAATTTCATTAAAATCGGTTCAGCGGAAACGTTCGGTGAAAACATAGCAGACAGACAGACAGAAAGACACACTTTCGCATTTATAATATTAGTATGGACTAAGTAGATTTAGATTTTAAAATCTCGTAGGAAACTATTTGATATTCTGAGATAAAAAGTAATTTTTTAACCGATTTCAAAAAAAGAAAGAGGTTCTCTATTCGACAGTATGGTTTTTATCTTTCTTTTTGTATGTTTGTTACGCGATTACTCCGCCAAATGTGAACCGATTTTGTTAATTATTTTTCGTTTCGTAGATCTTACTTCCGAAGTGGTCATACTATTATAAACACATTAGGAAATCTATCTGTGCTTTTCGTCAATATCGGTTTCGCGCTTGAGTCCCTTAAAGGTAGCAGACATACAGACAGATAGACTCACTTTTGCATAATTGTTATATTAGTTTGGAAGTATGAATTACAAGTGCAGTGAGTGATATGCATAATTAATGGCCAAGATCCATGGAAGTAAATCAAAGTACATAACTTCACGTAACTACGTAAATGCACGTGAATTACGTGCTTACATGAGTTACGTGCGTTACGTCACATAATGCCTAGTTACGTACCGTAATAACAGGCTTGCAATAAAGTTCCGCAAACCGGAAAACTACGTGCCAATTTTACTGACGATATGGTTTGATACGCTTGTTAGAACAATAAATTCCGTAGGTTAGATATTATGATTTACTATGTCCTTCCCTTTCTCAGTAAAGAAGAAATCGCCTCTACGAAGGCATGGCCTGCCCACTGCCATTTGATCTTGCTAATAGTTTGGGCTATGTCAGTGACTTTGGTTCTCCTGCGGATCTCCTCATTTCGGATCTTATCCCTCAGAAAAACTCATAACACAGCCCTATCCATACATAACTCTTTGACCTGGTTCCTCCTTCACAGTGCCAGGCATTGTCAAGGTCTGCATCCGTAAGTAGTCGAAATTCCTCGAACACGTACGAAGCGATTTGTTTCCTCTTTTCTTATCCGAACCGCTAGGATATGGAACGCCCTTCCGGCGTCAGTTTTCCCTTCCACCTATAATATGGGTAACTTCAAGTCAAGAGTGAATAGGCAACTTCTAGGCAAGCGCGATCCATCTTAGGCTGCATCATCACTTGCTAGCAGGTTTGATTGCAGCCAAACGCTAGTCTATATAAAAAATTAAAAAAAGTCTGCTAAATCGCTCGTGTAACTTTAGCCTTCCACACAGAAGGCCGGAGACCACACATGGTAATGCAATACACCCGTAACACTAGACAGGACGGGGAGTGGTCCGCACCCATCCGCCCGACATCGATACATTGTGCATCCGATGCTAGCCAGCCTAGTCTAAACATAGGAAGCTAGGTACTGGTTATAAACGCAAGATTCTTTCTCGTGGGATCGGGTCTAAACCTCAGATTCCTTTTATTTAATCTAGATATTCCCCTTTTCGTTTGCATCTTGGATATTGTTAGTGAAAGATATTATGTTTCAGAAAGAAAAATATAGAAAGAATTCGTTTTATTTAGCATACTCAGACAGACACTTCAATTTTATTTATTAATAGTATACTCAGAACACTACTTGTTTCACAAAAGAACCCTGCCTCTATCCCACACATTTGTTTCTCAAATAACTCAAAATTTAAAAAACACCCGACACAAAAACCTCTATAAGAAAACTAGAAAAGCTGATAACTTTCAAACGGCTGAACCGATTTTCTTCGATTATAGCTGAGAACACTCTCGATCAAGCCAACTTTCAAACAAAAAAAAACTAAATTAAAACTCGGTTCATTCGTTTAGGAGCTACGATGCCACAGACAGATACACAGATACACACGTCAAACTTATAACACCCCTCTTTTTGAGTCGGGGGTTAAAAATAAGGAAGTCTGGTGGCAGTGTGATCTTGCTCTACTACTAGATAGCGTCCACTGCCTACAATTTTGAATTCACCCATACCTTCCTTCCTTCAATAGTAATTCCTTTTTTTAAAGAATACAAGCCATGTTAATCATGACTAACACTCCCATTTCTCCTCCAACTAAGCGTAAAACTTGTGCTAGTAGTTACAATAAACTTAATAGTGCAACGGATTTGAACCGCCGATTTTTCGGTTTTCAATCCGCTCGTTAACCGTTGAGCTATTGAGGCTATTCTTAATTGAACTTCTTCTTCTGCTTTGAGGCTATGCAGGCTCTTGTATACCCTGTATCACTTTGACCGTCTCCGATCCATTGTGTCTCCACTTCATATTTCCTCGTCAAAACCCGTGGCCGCCAAATACAACACCATTTTTCTGATTGGAATAGAACTTAGTTCAGTGCATTGCTCAAGACAGTTCTTTTCCGTAATAGCAAAAGGAAAACACCATAAAACTATCCAAAAACGGCCATTGTCTCAAATAACGACACATCCTGCCCGCGATTGTTCAGCGCTATTCGAGCGTGAACCGGGAATCGAACTGACGCCCATCGAGGATGTATCGATTCACGCGGTCGATCACCGAGCCGGGTCAAATGCGGCGACCCTCAAAAAAGTTATTCACCCCCCTCTTTTTTATTCATAGCTGTGACAGGTAGGATTCGGCTGGTCGATAGTGGAAAAGCTGCATCAATCATTGCTACATCAATTGTTGTGATTGGCTGAAATGGTGTGCTGCAACAACGGATTTTAGCCCGCGTGGATTTCGGTTTTTTTTAAATCCTGTAGGAATTCTTCGATTTTCCGGGATAAAAGGTAGCCTATGTCCTTCCCCTGAATGTACCCCAAGTCTGTACCAAAAATTAAAATCGGTTCAGCGGTTGGGCAGTGAAAACGTAGCAGACAGACAGACAGATGGACAGACACTCTTTTGCATTTATAATATTAATAATAAGTATGGATAGAACCCTAATTCTTAAAGATAACTCCAATGCATCTAGCTCGCATTCCTCGCAAGCGCATTGCTAAACATTAAATAATCATATTTTATTTATTGCCTTTCTAGATATAGAATTCTTTAGTTTTTAGTGACAAGTTATTCTTGAATTGCTTTTCTTAATGCTTTCTAAATTCTAGAGATGAAAAATTATTTTCATGATAATAATTCTGTAACATCCGGTTTACACGGGAATACAATACTCTTGTATTAAACATAGATAAATAAATAAATAACAATATTTTTTACTTTTACAAGTACTTTTGAATCGTCAAATGTATCCGGTTCGGAAAGGCTTTCCGAACCGAAAAGAACCAGCAAGAAACTCGACGGTCAAAGTCGAAGAGCGGTTAAATATTGGTCTCCTATTCAGAGGGTTGGGAGTTCGATCCCAGGCGCACATCTCTGGGGCGCCAGACAGGTAACCTCCCAGTGTGCCTGGATGCTGCTGGTTCCTTTTGGATGCGTCCGAGGGGAAGAGCAGTGTTCACGCTGGTGCGCCCCGGTAACATGGCTAATAACTTCTCTTGGGAGATATGGTTGGCTAAGGCTAATGGACTGGCAGGGGGGAGGGGGGATGCGTAAATGCATTCCCCAGCGTCAACAAAAAAAGGCGAACATCTCAAAATTTTCGAAGTTATGAGCGTTTAAGCAATTAAATATCAAATATTAAAAAAAAAAAAAAAGTGGAGGAAAAACATGGTGAGCAAACCGGCCTGTCTGAGAGTTCTCCATAATGTTCCCAAGGGTGTGTGAAGTCTGCCAATCCGCACTTAACCAAACGTGAAGGACTATAGCCAAACTCTTCTGAGTCTGAGAGGAGACTCGTGCTTAGTAGTGAACTGGTAACGGTTTTTTTTAAATAATATTAGCTATTTTAATCATAACTAACACTCCCCTTTCCCCTCCAACTAAGCGTAAAGCTTGTGCTAGGAGTGGGTACGACAATAGTGCAACGTCTGGGGTTTGAACCGCCGACCTTTCGGATTTCAGTCCACTCCTATAACCATTGAGCTATTGAGGCTTAACATACACTGTACTGATTGATCATGACATACTCGTATATTGTTTTATATCAAATTATATATATATGTAATCAATCAAAGCAATTAATACAAAGAAAAGCCCAAAACATATTTTTGTATACCCCTTTAACCTAAACAAGTCATTATATCCAATCTAATTATACCAATTATGTCACACACTCAAAGCGTATTTCAATCTTAGGATCATAAAACATTCTCTTTGATTTATAGATGCTGTTGTGTCATAAAAGCATCGTTACTGCAGTTCATTATACAGGGGGACTCATTAATTTGTAGTTGGCGCTTCATTTGAACGTATTCTATTTACCAAAGTCATTTTTAGGGTTCCGTAACTCAAAAGGAAGAAAAGAACCCTTATAGGAACACTCCGTTGTACTATGTCTGTCTATATTATGTAGTGTCTGTCAACAAACCTATATGGTACCTACTTCCCGTTGACCTAGAATCATCATAGAAAGGTGTAGGTAGATCATATAGCACAAGTGAAGGAAAAAATCTGAAAGCCGTGAATTTGTGGTTACATCACAATTTTTAGGCTTCCGTACCTCAAAAGGAAAAACGGAACCCTTGTTCCCCCAGATCACTTTGTTGTCTGTCTGTCTGTCTGTCCGTCGTGTCTGTCAAGAAACCTATAAGGTCCCGTTGACCTAGAATCATGAAATTTGGTAGGTACTAGGTAGGTAGGTCTTATAGCACAAATACAGGAATAAATCTGAAAACCGCGAATTTGTGGTTACATCATTTAGAAATAAAATTAAATGTGTTTCAATTTTCAAAATAAAATAACTGTACCAAGTGGGGTATCACATTATGAAAGGGCTCTTCTACCTGTACATCCTAAAACAGATTTTTATTTATTTTTATGTATAATAGTTTTTGATTTATCGTGTAAATTGTTGGAAAAAATACCCGAGTACGGAACCCTCAGTGCGCAAGTCTGACTCGCACTTGGCCGGTTTTTTATTATACTGGTTGAGGTTTCCTGTACGATAATGCGGAATCCTTGGTGTGCGAGTCCGACTCGCACTTGACCGGATTTTCTTAACCCCTTCAACGTTTACTGTACTTGGGCACCAATACCTGAGTATAATGGTGAGTTTCCACTGAAGCGAAACGGAGCGGATTAGATTATTGACAGATGACGAGATAAAATTATCACGTCAACTGATAATAACCTGGTTGGCTGTAACACGTCTCCGCTCCACTTCGTTTCAGTGGAAACGTACCGTAACTATCGTCCATGCTTCACTGTGTCCAGCGAAAGTGACCACGAACGGGTGTTTTAATCAATAAAGATCATCATCATCAACCGATAGACCTCCAATGCTGGACATAGCGTCAATGAAATTCTAACAGTGCGTAAGTCATTTTTGGCGGGTTTATTTGCCATTCGATGAAAATAATTCACCCGCTTTCATTCGATCAATCAGAATCATATTCATCATAGATCAACGTACATACTTACAAAACTTAGCATACATTAAAAAAAAATCAATAGAAAAATAAAACCGACTTCAAAAACCACAAATTTTTAATTTTTAATTTATTTCACAATTTTTAGTGGCCCCACTGTACTATAATATGCTATGCCTAGTTAAAACTCTACTGTTTACTAAGCTATTACACTGATCGCGAGCAATTTGCTCTGGTCCATTGAGGAGTTCTGTTCTCCATCTCCGAAGATATTCATCAGATCTTCACCAAATTTATATGGGACCACTTGCACAGTATACCCTTTCAAACAAAAAAAATATTTCCAAATCGGTCCAGGGGTCTTTAAGTAATCGGGGAACATACATAAAAAATTAAAAAAAAAAAAGATTCCAACGAATTGAGAACCTCCTCCTTTTTTGGAAGTCGGTTAAAAATTATACTACCTTAACACAATCCAATGCCAATAACCATTTGCCTTATCTTGTAGTTTTTAGTGATTTAGTTTTTTTCAAACCCGCATTGTAAATCGTGCAAAACTCGGGTCAATGCCCCACCTACGACGCGGCATTGACTTCGAGTGACCTATTTACGGAACCTTCGTTGATCTCTAGCGTCAGTCAGATGTTTAATTTGCAATATATTGTGAACTTTTAAGAAATACAGAAATTTTTCTCGTGGTTTTTTATCAGTAATCAATAGTAGTATCATATCACCTGTCTTCATTTTTGCTAGCGTTCTGGTTAGACGCTGTATAGCTCAAACGGCAAACCGCTGGATCTAGAAACTGAAGATTTTGTATGTAGGAACATAAACGGTTTTTCAGACATCCCACTCAAACAAAGCCGGGGCGGTTAAGCTAGTTATGAAAAACAATTACAGAGTCAACAAATAAATTGTAGTTCAATTTGTGGTTATTACCCTGATCTCAAGTCGCAGTTATCTCGCGTTTAGCGCCCGCATACAGCATCCCTCTTGGAAATGGACCAATTTACATACGTCTGAGATCATCACTGAACTGTATTTTAGCAAGTCACTGTTTATCTTCCTAACAGCTTCCTCCCCTATACAAATTTAGAGTGTGTAATGTGATTTGTTTAACCGATTGTGTAAGGTATATTAATAGATAGGGTTGTGTGTTTTCACTGAAGCACCATATCGACTACCAGATTGATTATTATTATTTTTACCCACTACGGCAAGGCCAAAAGCTAGGGTTATGATTTTAGTAGTCAATGTAGGCATGTACATAGATATAGTACAACCAAATTAATAATGCGCCTGCAGATCTTCGCTAATTGTCGTATTCCGAATCATTGAATCGTAAGAGCCCTAAACAATGCACTTGCATTTTGCACCTTGTTATAAACAAATAGGAGTCAATATCATGTGGATCATACGACCGTTGCCGAACAGTGACGAAGATTTATGTATGTACTTATGTATCTGTGTAGGTTTGTATTTATGCGCGTTCCACCGTAGCACCTAAACTTTTAAACGATTTTTATGAATGAGGTGTCATTCGATTCCTTATTATAGTCCGGGTGACAAGGGCTACCTACCAAACCTGACGGATGTTACATCCAAAAAAGTGGGGGTCTCGTAATTTTTTTTGCTATTGTATCGAATGTGATATTAAATAAAAGAGGAAAAAATTCCGAGTTCATAAATACAAATATAAATTCATTGTAAATATACACCGAGTGACAGAAACACAATGTTAGTATAGCATAACTTTGTGTTTCTGTCACTCGGTGTGAGCTGACACCCGCGACTTCGCCCGCGTGGATTTAGGTTTTCCGAAATTCCGTGGGAACTCTTTGATTTTCCGGGATAAAAAGTAGCCTATGTGCTAATCCAGGATATTATCTATCTCCATTCCGAATTTCAACCAAATCCGTCCAGTAGTTTTTGCGTGAAGGAGTACCAAACACACACACACACATACACACAAACTTTCGCTTTTATAATATTAGTATGTATGAGTATGATTAGTATGATATATCCCGATCTATCGGCAGTTCGCGTATATTAGTCGAGTTTTAGTGCTGTTTATTTGGTGAAGTCGGTATATCAAGCTAGTCAAAGAAACCATGGCGCAAAGTTTGAAATCCACGTCTCAGCAGGGGTACGATGTAAATAGGACATTTCCACGCGCGGCGCGACGCGTCGGTCCGCTGTGGTACGCTCGTAAACGCTCGATATAGCCGAGCGTACCAACGCTATGCGTTTAACTTTAGATTGCGCGAGTATAGGTCAAGACCACGGGGTGGATTTGGTACGAAATTAAATTTTTGGGAAATATTTATTTCGGCTTGAATTTTTTTCTATTTTTAACCCCCGACCCAAAAAGAGGGGTGTTATAAATTTGACGTGTGTATCTGTGTATCTGTCTGTGGCATCGTAGCTCCAAAACTAATGAACCGATTTTAATTCAGTTTTTTTGTTTGAAAGGTGGCTTGATCGAGAGAGAGCTAAGAAGCTCTTAGAATAAAAACCCAGTCTTAGCTATAATCCAAGAAAATCGGTTCAGCCGTTTGAAAGTTATCAGCTCTTTTCTAGTTACTGTAACCTTCACTTGTAGGGGGTGTTATAAATTAATTTACACTTGTAAGTGAAACTTAAGTCTGAGCAAAGTCAAAGTACGCTCTATAGATCTCAGCATTAGACTCTCGTGTAAATGTACCTACATAACTCCCGCGCCCCATTTCAAATTTGGAATCATTTGGTACACTTCCGTGCCTGTAACAGTGGGATAGGATGTAGGCAAAACATTTGAATGGATTCTTCCTTCCAATTGACTGTAAAAGGTCAAACGGAATTCGGGAAGCCAACCGTGCACTGACTCGGGTCGTTATACGTGAAGTGTAATGCGTGACACACACCTACAGTAGAGCAGAGACAGGGCTCAGTTTTTGATAACAACTCAAACTATAGTGCGACAAGGATCAGATTTTGGCGCTTGAACTAACATCTTGATCGCCAAGTCCGTTTTTACTTTTGAGGTACGGAACCCTAAAAATCTTGGGAGAACTCTTTGATTTTCCATATCTATAGTGTATTTTGTTTTTATTCAGCCTTTTTCAGTTAAAACGAGACGGATTTATGGCAGCAATATAACGCTGTCTCGTTTTTAACCGACTTCCAAAAAAGGAGGAGGTTCTCAATTCGTCGGAATCTTTTTTTATTTTTATTTTTTATGTATGTTCCCCGATTACTCAAAGGCCCCTGGACCCTATTTGAAAGGGTATACTGTGCAGGTGGTCCCATATTTTGGTGAAGATCTGATGAATATCTTCGGAGATAGAGAACAGAACTCCTCAATGGATAAGAGCAAATTGCTCGCGATCAGTGTAATAGCTTAGTAAACAGTAGGGTTTTAACTGGGCATAGCATATTATAGTACAGTGGGGCCACTAAAAACCGACTTCAAAAACCACAAACACTAAAATTATTTTTTACTTTTTAGTGTTTGTGGTTTTTGAAGTTGGTTTTATTTTTCTTTTGAATTTTTTATAACAGTGTCTTAAGTTTGAGGAAACTCAAGGTTTGCTCTATAGATCTAGGTCTAAAAGTAGGCTATGTCCTTCCCCGGGATGCAAGCTATCTCTGTACCTTTCGTCATGTGGCATGAGTCATGAAGACGCGAAGAAGCAGGCATTAGGTAGTATTTCCACAAAAGAAAGGCGAAATTGGTCTATTCAGTAGAATTCAGGCGCAATAATTATAAAGCAACAGGGGAAGCTAGTACGCAAAGCCGTTAGCGATATCAACACAAAACCGCAACGCAACACCGGCGCGGGTCGTATTACACGTATCAATATCGCGCACTTGTTAGAGTTCACAGGAAGACGGCCGTGCGACGCCATCTTGCGTCAAACGGCGCGTGCGCAATGCAATTCAGAAATACAGAAAACGCTTATTTTTAGGGTTCCATACCGCAAAAGGAACCCTTATAGGTTCACTTTGTTGTCTGTCTGTCCGTCTGTCTATCGTGTCTCTCAAGAAAACCAATAGGGTACTTCCCGTTGACCTGGAATCATAAAATTTGGCAGGTAGGTAGGTCTCATAGCACAAGTATAGGAAAACATCCGAAAAGTTGTAAAAAAAATTGCCTGTTGAGTAAGCTGTCAAAATGTGATCAGATTTCCATTCCATACATCATCATCACATATAGGATACACTCATTAAAGAAGGTTTTTAACCCCCAACCCAAAAAGAGGGGTGTTATAAGTTTGACGTGTGTATCTGTGTATCTGTCTGTGGCATCGTAGCTCCTAAACTAATGGACCGATTTTAATTTAGTTTTTTTATTTGAAAGGTGGCTTGATCGAGCGTGTTCTTAGCTATAATCCAAAAAATCGGTTCAGCCGTTTGAAAGTTATCAGCTCTTTTCTAGTTACTGCAACCTTCAGTTGTCGGGGGTGTTATTTTTTAATTCACACTTGTCATCCAAACTTTGGTATTTAGATCTTTGCGCATTGGCCGTGTTTACGCATTGGCCAGCACTTGCCAATTGCATTGGCCCATTTGTAGTTACGTACTGGTCATTTGGTAGAATATGTACCTATAATTAAAAGAGTTTTAAAATTCTTTTACACTGATTTGCATAACGCACTTTTTTTGGGACCCCTTTAACGTCCGATTGTTTATCTTGGCGTTTTATATCAATGGTAATTCCCGTCGAATCTGTAGACTGTGACGGTAGGTGCTGTGAATCCTTTTTCGAATTTGAATGCGTTTTTCTAATAAATAATTAAGTAACCGTAAAAGAAATAAAGATATGTATCAGTTAGTTTTGAACAAAGGGAGGGTTAATAAGGCGCTACGCAGAATAATTATAATGGAAGAAGGGCTCAATATGGCTGTTTTAAAAAAAAAAATTGCCAAATTATTAGATAGGTAGTTACTAGACTAGATAAAGCCCGCGACTCCATCCGCTTGGATCCGTGAAAAAATCTTGCGAGAATTTCTCTTTTTTTAGGAATTTCCAGCATAAAAAGTAGTATTGTGTTAATTCAGGGTATAATCTATCCCCGCGAACCTTAGCCCTCAGGAGGACCTATGGAATTTGGATGTTCCCTTGTGCTCCGTCGTCAGCGGTGGGATGGAACTATTGGCGTCACTCAGAAAAGCAGGTATTATTTAAATATTTTTATCGAATTATTGGAATGTCCTCTCAAAACCAACACAAAAAACACCAGGTTCAATGTGTAGAGGTTATCCGAGAGTTTTAATCTAAAAAAACTAGTGCCAAAATAAATTATTTAATTAGAGCGTGATTGCTATCACAACATCTAATTATTCAGTTCACAATCCAAATACCGAAAATATGCGATATCGCTCCGAATCTCAGAAGGAGACTAAACTGAAACCTTCGAAACACCCGTATTTATGCAAGTTCAATCTTGTTGACCTCCTAGCAACAGATTGTATGACATCGAATGAGCCAAATATCGATTTTATCAAACTACCTGCATTAGATAAATTAATAATTTTATATTATTTTTGACAACTCAAATCAATTTTTAAAAATAACCTTACAGTTCGGCCGTCCTGAATTTAACACGTCCTCGTGTTTTTAATCAATCTTGTCATGTCAGTCGCGGGCTTCCTTGCCCTAAGTCAAATCCAAATCATGGGCTATCCTGCCCTCCGTCAAATCATTAAAACCTACCCTTGAACTGCCGAACTCTCAGTTTTAATATCCAATCAAAAATAAATCCAAACGACCATTCTCTCATTCGATGTACACGAAATCTGAATTACTTACTGCAATTTACTTTCCACTTCACAAAAGACTAAATTCTTAAAAAAAAACTAAAAATTTTAATCACCAAATCAAACTCAATAAAAATTTTAATCAAATGTGGGTTGTTTACAAAAAGATACCAAAGCGAAATTAAGACAACGTGAGACACATCCCGCTTCTGAATTATTGGCGTCACTCAGAAAAGCAGGTATTATTTAAATATTTTTATCGAATTATTGGAATGTCCTCTCAAAACCAACACAAAAAACACCAGGTTCAATGTGTAGAGGTTATCCGAGAGTTTTAATCTAAAAAAACTAGTGCCAAAATAAATTATTTAATTAGAGCGTGATTGCTATCACAACATCTAATTATTCAGTTCACAATCCAAATACCGAAAATATGCGATATCGCTCCGAATCTCAGAAGGAGACTAAACTGAAACCTTCGAAACACCCGTATTTATGCAAGTTCAATCTTGTTGACCTCCTAGCAACAGATTGTATGACATCGAATGAGCCAAATATCGATTTTATCAAACTACCTGCATTAGATAAATTAATAATTTTATATTATTTTTGACAACTCAAATCAATTTTTAAAAATAACCTTACAGAACTTTGTGAGATTATTGGTCGTTAGGAGTCCGACATAACCACTGTGCTCCCCCGTAGCCAGTGGTATCCATGACGGATTATCCACGCGATAAAAAAACGATATACTTAAGCTATCCCTATTCCCAGCCAAATCGGTTCAGTCATTGAAGCGATGAAGGAGTAACAAACATCCAAACTTTTTTTTTGTGTGCCAATGTCTAGTGTGTACCTAGTTATTTACAAGTTAGGGAAACTATATAAGTATGGACCTCGTCCGTGCCGGCGCCCGCCGACACACGCGCGGCGCCCCTCTAGAGCGCTTTCCAGTCGGTTCCACCACCAAGTAACACCAGCTAAACACAAAAACCGATCACTTTTAACAAAAAAAAACACTCCAAAAAAGCACCGCACGCGCGCCACAGACGCCAACATAGACGAAGTCCACACCCTAACTTTCACATTTATAATATTAGTAAAAATTTCAAAGAAATCACATTTTATTTCCTGTCGTAATTTATCGTACGTCAACGTCATGATAAAAGCCCTATCAATTCACCATGAAATAAAGCCGTAAAAGGGCTTTTTTAAAGACAAATTACCATTCTTTCCAAGGAATATCAATGATGTGTGTCGTGCGTGAAGATTACACTTGATAGTTGATACCCTTTTTATAGAATCCTTTGGCGCCTACTTACTAAATTGGAAGATACGTTTACCTATAACTTTCCTCTACATCTACACTAATTTTATAATGAGTTAAAGTTTGTAAGTTTGGTTATAGAGATCTCCGGAACTAATGATCCGATCTGAAAATTCTTTCAATGATAGATAGCTCTATCTATAATTACACCTGTAAAACCTGTATCACACTAATATTATAAAGGAGAAAGTTTGTATGTGTGTTTGTGTGCGTGATGTTTGTTACTCCTTCACGCAAAATCTACCGGACGGATTGGGCTGAAATTTAAAAAGGAGATTGATTATTCCCTAGATTAGCACATAGGCTACTTTTTATCCCGGAAAATCAAAGATTTCCCACGGGAATTTTAAAAACCTACATCCACGCGAACGAAGTCGCGGGCATCAGCTAGTCAGCAGATAAATAAATTGATTGATTGATTGATTGATTCTTCTTTCTCTCGAGGCTATAAATCATCAACGATATAAAAATATTTTCTCGAGACAAAAAAAATTCGGTGTTGTTTCGAAGCTGAGCTCGAACAAACAAACAAACAGACAAAACAAAGAGACAATCTTTTGTCTCTTTGTTGGGTGAAAGTGAAGTTTGAAGGAAGAGCGGGGCCGCCCAATACAAGTACTAGTTTAATACTAGTCACTTACTGGGACGGTCCCAATTTCTGTTATATGTAAACTTGTTTTTACCGAAATAAATTTTTTTGTATTTTTTTTTTTTGTATTTTGAAATACCGGCAGAAGTTCAACGTTATTTATTTTTATGGATAATTTAATATTTATTTTAACATAAGCTTTTTTAAATTGTTTTTTTTTTTTTCATATTAAGATCTAATCTTATTTGTGTTACCGCATCGTTCCATAAAAAAATTTGCATATGATCGCAAAATCATACAGGAATAATGAGCTTATGATGCCGTCAGTGTAGTTGCAACTCACACGCTCCAATTCATGCGAACATTATGCATGCAGGCGTATCTTTTATGCACCTTAATAAGTTAATGTGCGTAAGCATTAATATTTTCAACCAATAAATAACTCTCGGTCAAGCCACCTTTAAAAAAAAAACTAAATTAAAATCGGTTCATTAGTTTAGGAGCTACGATGCCAGACAGATACATAGATACACAGATACACACGTCAAACTTATAACATCCCTCTTTTTGGGTCGGGGGTTAAAAAACTATGAAAGACTGTGGCAAGTGTTTATGAAGGTTAAGTTAAATAAATAAATCGAATCCACTATTTATTTCATACAAAAATATTATTAACTTTAAAACTACAGAGGCTTAAAATACTTTTGTTGAAATATAAAACTTTCTAAGCTATATCCATTAAATACGTCGATCGGTTGCTTCGTTGACAAAACAAACAAGCAAACAAACATCATTTCACATTTATGTGTGGGTTGTGATATGACCTACGCTAATAGCTCGTTCACACAGGCTGCGTAAGCGTAGACGTAGCGCGTACCATTGAGTTGTAATGCATGGAACTGTATGAAACATGGCACACCGCTTGCGTAAAGCGTGGACGTATGCGTAACCCGGTGTGTTAGGGGTTTACGCGCGTCACTACGCACGTGTCACGTGTACGCAATTGGTGTGAATCGGCCTTAAATTCTGTAAACCCATGCTATGTTTTGACTGTCGATAGTTTATTGTACCGTATACAGTACATAGAGAAGAACTTGCATGTGGATTAGCGATTCACTTAAAACAGTTAGCTGTGACAAAGCCACCACTGACCGTTAGCCGCTCGCACGGCGCGGCTAATCTGCTTGTTCCTTGTTTACTAAGTACCGTTTCACGCAAACCTTGTGAAAGATTTCAACCTTTTGTTTTTCAGAACACACACATAACTTAAAAGTTATGTTAAGTGCCCCGGACCGTAACGTAACTACGTCCGCGTGGATTACACAAACTTCAAACCCCTATTTTATCCCGTTAGGGGTTGAATTTTCCAAAACCCTCTCTTAGCGAGTGTCCACGTCATAATAGCTATCTGCATAACTTTCAGCCTGATCCAACCAGTAGTTTCAGCTGTGTTGATAGATTGTCGGTCAGCTTTTCCTATTATATATTTAGATATACTATGTGGTGTGTGTCGAGTCGTTTTTCGCTTTGCATAGTTTGCAAAGAATCATTCAATAACAATATCTTATAGACTACAGGCCCATGTTCAAAAATGCATGGGTCATATGAACCACCAGGTGACGTATACAGGACGATATAAGAGCATAAAATAATAAGATTCAGCACTATGCCGTTGAAACACCATTTTTGAACATGGGCCTGTAGTCTATTAGTCAACATACCTGTCGACAATCCTTGCTCATGTTGCTATCGTCTGTCAACGCTTCCGGTCATTCTACGAGTTTGCGCCCCGCCTTATAAAATGAAAACATCGTTTGCCAAACATCCGTTCGTATACCTCATGAAGATATGAAATTGCGTTCGTAACACAACAACATTTTTTAACACAAGCTGCACTCCCAGCTTCGCTTAGATAAGGATGTCAGTAATAACCTTATGCTATAGAAAGAATCTGCAATTAGTCAATTTCTTCTTTTATTATGTTATTATGTTATTTTTTATTATGTTATTTTCAGAGTGTGAGGGAACTGGGAGGAATCAAAGATATGTCAAATATTAGGCTATATTGTTTTAAATCATACAAGAACAGGGTTACAATAGGGCTACGTCTTGACGCGACTTGATGCCTGATTTTTAATTTGATTTGAATCGACGCGGACAAAGTCGTGGGTATCAGCTAGTCACACTAATATTATAAAGGCGAAAGTTTGTGTGTGTGTGTGTGTATGTTTGTTACTCCTTCACGCAAAAACTACTGGACGGATTGGGCTGAAATTTAGAATGGAGAAAGATTATACCCTGGATTAGCACATAGGCTACTTTTTATCCTGGAACGAGTTCCCACGGGAATTTTAAAAAACCTACATTCACGCGAACGAAGTCGCGGGTATCAGCTAGTGTAATATAATCGCGACATCTATCCGACTAAGGAGGTATCCTGAAATTACTCTCGAAAAATAAATCCATGAGTAACGATTTTCTTTAGTCACACTTATTCATACTATCATTGATATATGCCATGATTTATAACTATGATATCTGATTCTCAATTGTCGGCACTGCCACTTACCTATTTCGAAGTAAAAACACTTGAAGACCAATTTTGTCATCATACCACTTTATTAGCAACTCACTGTATATCGTTGATTATATTATATCTGACTAGCTGTTGCCCGCGACTTCTTTTCCGTGGATATACATAGGTTTTTAAAAATCCCGTGGGAACTCATTGGTTTTCCGGGGTAAAAAGTAGCCTGTGTGTTAATCCAGGGTATAGTCTATCTCCATTTTAAATTTAAGCTAAATCCATCCAGAATTTTTTGCGTGAAAGAGTAACAAACATCCATACATCCATATTCCATACATACAACCTTTGCGTTTATAATACTAGAGGATGCCCGCGGCGTCGTCCGCGTGGAAATCGGTTTTTTTAAATCCCGTAGGAACTCTTCGATTTTCCGGGATAAAAAGTAACCTATGTCCTTCCCCGGGATGTATCCCAAGTCTGTACCAAACATTAAAATCGGTTCAGCGGTTGGGCCGTGAAAACGTAGCAAACAGACAGACAGACACACTTTCGCATTTATAATATTAGTATTGCAGTATGGATTAGTAGGATTACGTCTAGCCTTATTGACCGATGTATGTGTATGTTAGGTTAGTCGTAAATATGGATATCTCAATCGACAGATATTTTATTAGCAAGCCATTGTTTATGTGCTGCTATCGTTCGCCATCGGATCCTGTCATGCCGGCGTGTTTACGCCCGACCTTATTAACCACCAGCTTGTTTACTAAACAGCCATACCGATGACAATATGATATGTTTGGGAGAACACGAACCACACAACAGTAAATTCCTGTAAAAAAAAAAACATTTTTTTATTCAGTTAAACTTTTACAAGTAGAATCGTCAAATGAATCGTTAAGTGCATCTACCACTGGTTCGGAATGCCTTTCCTACCGAGAAGAGCCAAGAACTACTTGTAAAAATCTACAATTTATCCTGTCTTATCGCTGCATCGCTAATTTAATTTCTTTTCTTTTCAAGAATGTGATATCAATTATCAATATCAGCAAAAAAATACGTAGGTATAACTCAGTTTTTAGTATGATAAAGTAAAAAAAAAATTATGGTACGGTAGGTTAGGTCCTACGTAGCAAACTTTTTTATGAATCCTCAGTTTATATAAATGCCCATGTATTTGGTAATAACTTACGAACTTCCATTTTTGAGATTTGGTAGCTGCTTTTTAAAAAAGGACGGCGCTAAAGTACAAAAGGTCATCAAAAGTTAAACTACTTACCCGAAATCGATTTCCTTAAACGGCAAAACATGTTAGAGTTAATCTAATTAAAGTAACTGAGCAATTACTTTTTATGGGTAAAGAGAATACGATCGAGTCCCAGGAATCAATTTGTTTTCATTTCGTGGAAAAACGTCCGTCCGTTTGTTTATGTACCGATTCATAAACGCCGTCTCAATATCAGTGCTTATAATAATTTCGATGGCAGATAATATGATGCCTCGGATTTCGAAGTGACGAAGTGTATACAAAACACGCTACACAACTGTCAGGCTAACTAGACCCCGTAACAGGCTTGCGACTCCTACGCTCCGCCTCAGTAAGGGTCAAAAGTCATTTGTTAATTAATGATGAAAAAAAATCCTCAATTAATTTTGGACTTGCCTTTACACAGGTCCAAAAAAACTATTAAAACTATGCTCCTGAGAAAAGCATATTATACAATCGAAGATTATCTAAATGAGAAAAGAGCATGGATTTGGCCTGCAGGCTGCAGCTCGCTCCAGGAATGCGCGGGACCTCAATTGCTTTTATACATGGCATAATATTGTATATCAAATCTTTGAAAAGAGCAACTGCCGAGTTTCTTGCTGGTTCTTCTCGGTAGGAAAGGCATTCCGAACCAGTGGTAGATGCTTTTGACGATTCAAAAGAACTTGTAAAAGTCTAAAGTGCACGGGATCGAACCCCCGACTTCCAATTAGGAGCGGGACGTTCTAACCACTAGGCTATCACAGCATTCACAGCTATATTAAAATAATAAAGTTATTAGAATAACAAAGAACTCTCCATCTCTCGCTCCATTCCATGCTGATATTGTATAATTAGTTTGGTTCTCACTTGAATAAACTCGATATAATTTTGTAGACACGTTTCAGAAAATAATATCTATATCTGCGATTGACCAGATTTCCTTAAAAATAACTAGTTTTTTTACACTGGTTTAAAGATTGTACGTAAATTCTTGAGACCGTGTAAGTTATTTTAACAGAAATCCGGAAAACTACTGCACTTCTGACAGATTTTCCTAGAACGCGAACGTATAGATCTACAAAACATCGCGTTTCGATTTAAGTTATACGTTGATATGTCTGAGTTTCTACTTTTACAGATTTTTTGAAACCACGTCAATTATGACAAACCATTCAAACTATTGCAGTTGTAAAGTTGTAAGCTAACACAATTATAATAAAATTAACTCTACTTTTCTTTTCTTTACAGACTACCTCAACCTACCAAAGAAATAATGCATAAAAGACCAGAAATGCATAGAAGAGTGAATCCAAACGTGGTGAGAAAGCTCTTCATAGAAGACTTCACAGATGAAGCCAGGTTTGACAACTTCGCGAATGCCTACCAAGAGTCCATAAACCAGGAGAGGATAGAGAAATCTTTGAAATGGAACTTCGACTTTGCAAACGAAGTACCTTTAGAAGGCACATATGAATGGTACCCTGCTAATACGGACACAGCTGATTGGATCGGAGTGAAATCCGAAGAAATATCTGACAAAACTGAAGAGTCCTGCCTCCCTATGAAATCGGAGAATGAAACTACACCTAGGAGTCGGGAAGATGAAGCTCTCCCAGTTTTAAGGAAGCGCAGAAGAAGTCCTGAAGTCGTTACCAAGAAAGCCGTTCGACGTAAAATTAGCTTTGACTAAAAATTTATAACTATTTATAAGTTCTGATAAGTGTCGTAGAATGGTTTCAAATGTTCCACAGTCTATAAAATAGAGAATTTTAATTGGTGCTGATTCGGAAAACGTTTCTCTAAACCGAGTGTATTAGCTACTAGCCGATGCCCGCGACTTCGCCCGCGCGGATTTAGGTTTTTCGAAATCCCGTGGGAACTCTTTGATTTTCCGGGATAAAAAGTAGCCTATGTGCTAATCCAGGATATTATCTATCTTCATTCCAAATTTCAGCCAAATCCGTCCAGTAGTTTTTGCGTGAAGGAGTAACAAACATACACACACACACACAAACACACACACATACAAACTTTCGCCTTTATAATATTAGATGTGACTAGCTGATTACTAGCTGATACCCGCGACTTCGTTCGCGTGGATGTAGTTTATTAAAATTCCCGTGGGAACTCTTTGATTTTCCGGGATAAAAAGTAGCCTATGTGCTAATTCAGGATATTATCTATCTCCATTCCAAATTTCACCCAAATCCGTCCAGTAGTTTTTGCGTGAAGGAGTAACAAACATACACACACATACAAACTTTGCCTTTATAATATTAGTGTGTGTGATGTTATAACTTCTTACCTTTCCCAATTAAATGGGAAAAAATAGTTGCAAATCCAAATCAAATTATCAATTCAGAAATAGATCATAAAAACTATATTTGTTAGATTATACTATTTTATTAATAGTTCTAAAAATTCTTTTGTGGTAAGCAATACCTATTTGTAATATTGCTATGCTTAAATATTTATTCGATGTGATAACTTCAATTTAGACTTCATTTTCGTCATAAAAGTTTATTGAGCCTTTTGAGAAATTTTCAATTTTATATTTATACCGTGGAACTTTTATAATTTAGACCGATTTTTCAATCGCTACATAATGTTCAATGAATTTTGTCGTCCAGAAAGTTTTTGTATTGGAAAACTGTACAAACTTCAAATTCAATATAAGATAAAGTTTATTCTGCGATTGAAAAACCAGCATAGTGCAATTAATTCTGAAGGTTTTTAAGATTTTTACAATGTGCCAGATTTAGATATTTCTAGTTTTGTAAAAAAGTATTTTTAGACATACTTTTAGTTATGATTTTTAGTTTAGCAATTTTAATTATGTAATTTTTTTCGATCCGTGGATATATTTATTTCTTAAAGACTGCATTGTATTGAAATTCTTAGTCGTATTTTATATTTAGTTTTTGCACATAATTTTAGTTAATAGTTTAGTGTTGCCATTCCACTACAAACATCACAAGTGAAGTAGATAGTTTAATCTAACGTTATTTTAAAAGTCATTGTTTCTAATCGTGAATACTTAACAAAAAACTAACTTTGTAACTAACTAAACTAAAGTAAAAACTAACATATTGTAAATTAAATTAACTATGAATCTCTTTTTTAATATAATTAAAAACCCGACTGCAACCAAAATAAAGAAAAAAATTTAATAGAATAGAATAGATTTTTATTCAAGTAGACTTTTACAAGTTCTTTTGAATCGTCAAAATAATTTACCACTGGTTCGGAATGCCGTTCCTACCGAGAAGAACCAGCAAAATAAAACAAAACACCTTGAAGAAAACACATTAAAAATCACTTTTAATCTTTGTAAGGGTATTTCTGTGATTAAAATGACTATTTCTGACCAGCTAGAATGATACTTTTTCCCCCGCAGTCGGGTAAACTAAATTTTAAAATCTAAACTCTAAATTATGATCTCTGCGTTCACAACACATAGTATTAATTTTATTTTAGAAGGACGAATATGATCACCGATCGATTGTATTTTAAAATTTAAGTCATATTTTAGTGAGATTTAGTTTATAAAGTAATTCCTGCTTGGAAACGTTTGACTTTTTTGGTTACAGCTTTAAGTTTCGAGTATACTTAGAATTTATTAATGAAATACCTAATGTTACTTTATGTATTTTTAAATAATAAGTATCATTAAATGGATCATTTTAATATTTAACTATTGAATGCAAATCGTACTATGATATGTTAAATTGGCTAAATGTACAGTCTATTTCAAATATTCAAGTTATTTTGTGACTTTGCCAGTCTAGCCTGTATTGTAATTCAAAATTTAGATAGATTTTTTAATATCAAATCTAAATATTGACTAGAGAAAATCGGATCGCTTGACAACTTTACTTAACAACGTAGGTATATGCTTTGCATTACAGAAAAGATTTCATATAATATGTACAATGTACATACACAATTTTAAACATTTTCATGCAGCATTATATTGTATAAACGCATTTTTAATATTCTGGTTAAGTGGTATAGAAATTATTATTACATTAAGCTAACAACTAGAGCCATACTAATTAAGTTTCTTTTCACCTTTCGCTTTAAAATTGTTTGTAACAATAATTAAAAAGTTGTCCTATTTTGGTTATCATTCCATGCAAAAGGCTTACGCACATTTAGACGGGTCGTAATGTAACGCAAAGATAGTCCAATAGGCATATAAATAGTACCTTTTAGAGACGATTTTTCTATCACCAAATAATGTTTAGTGTAATATACATTTTTATCCGGAAGTCCTTGCATTCGTCCCGCCTGTTTGCACTAACCTTAAGAACGCAATAGATTTATTATCTTTATATATTTGTACATTAAATGAGCAGCTAAGTCCAAAGTCCCCGTAGGATTTATATGATCACATTGAAATAGAATTATATTAATACTTGTGTTTTTTTTATTATGTACTTATTCCCGCGTCGGAGTAAAAAACTTTATAAACTTCTTTATTTTTGCGTAGTGTCAGTCTTTAGTTGATAAGAGATATTTATAATTTTAATTTAATTATTTATTGTAAAAGGTGTTCGAAATAAATTATTGGTATTGATTTCAATATGGTTTTAATATTCGCCTGTTTTTTTATTTTTTTATTCAGATACAAGTTAGCCCTTGACTGCAATCTCACCTGGTGGTAAGTGATGATGCAGTCTAAGATGGAAGCGGGCTAACCTGGAAGGGGTTACAGTTACCCCTGACAGTTATAAAATCATAACCCTTCCTTTTGGCTTTGCCGCAGTCGGATAAAATGGAATATTATTTCCACCGTTTGCATATCGGTCTTATAAAAACCGGGATCGACGGTTTATCCAAGCTCCTTAAGGCACAGAATAAACGCTGAATTCCAACCACACCAAAATAGGTCACCCATCCGGTAACCGTCTTGGCTCAACATTGCCTAACTAACGTGATCGACTGACTAAGCCATGGAAACCTTAATAAATACTGTCGTATGTAGTATTAAGTATATAAATAAATAAAGAAAATATGAATGAGTCAGTAGTACAATCCTTGCAGTCCCGTGGGAACAGGTTCGAATCCGGGCGATGCAATCTGCGCGTCACGGCCACTGAGCATGTGGCGCACTGGTCCTATAGAGTTACAGTGCGAATAACTGAATATGCCTGACTTTTTTATTTCGATCACAAATTTCGATAGATAGGTAGACAATTAGGCTTTTAATTATTCGAAACAAGTTGGCTCACAGGGTATGTATACTGTGTTTAATTGCCTTGTTGGACTAGTTTAATTAGCTATGGTTCACTAGGTTTCGGATTCGATTCCTGAATCGGGTCAAAAAGTTATAAGAGGACTCTTCGTAAACTCGCTCCATAGTAACGTAGAAATGAGATTTTTTTCTAATCCATAATAGGCAAGCGCATGACCACAATCACACTTGATGGGAAGTGATGATGTGGCCTAAGATGGAACGCGTTTACCTAGAACATGCTTATTCAGTCTTGTTCTAAAGATACCCGTATTGTTATTGGTAGTGAACACATTCCGTAGTCCGAACCTTAGCCATGGGTATGAGGAATGATGACGCAAAACGTTTCGTGCGTGTAGATGGAATGTCGACGACATAAGGATGGAAACTCAACCGACGTTTTGCGGTTCGGTGGTAAAATGGTGAAGGGGGGGACAAGATCGAAAAGTTTCTATGCACACTCTCCGAAATATATCCTACAAAACAATGATAAGCCAGCGACCTTACGGCGGTGATCGACACTTTGAAGTTTCGCCAGCAAAGGTTCTCCTTTGAGGCTTTTTCGTTTAAATGAGTCTTCTAGCTCGACGATCAATGGCATCCAGAGTCTCTAAGTCTAGCTGGTTCATTCATTCATGGCTGGTTTGTTCAATCTAGGTCGATAAGCTGCTTACAACAACGCAACGTTGCTATAAGTATATTTCGACAGGTTACAGGTAAGTTGATTATTTGGGCTTGGTCGTCCTCCGCTGCTCTGAAGCCAAAGCACACCCCATACACACATTTTTAACCGCCGACCCAAAAAAAGGGGTGTTATAAGTTTGATGTATGTATCTGTGTATCTGTCTGTGGCATCGTAGCTCCTAAAGTAATTAACCGATTTTAATTTAGTTTTTTTGTTTGAAAGGTAGCTTGATCGAGAGTGTTCTTACCTATAATCCAAGGAAATCAGTTCAGCCGTTTGAAAGTTATCAGCTCTTTTCTAGTTACTGTAACCTTCACTTGTCGGGCGTGTTATAAATTTTTAATTTACACTTGTAATTATTATTCGAAGACAAGTTGGCTCACGAGGTAGGTAGGTACTTTGTTTAATTGCCTCGTTGGACTAACTAATTGGCTGCGGTTCACCAGGTTCCGGATTCGATTCCCGAATCGGATCTAAAAGTTATAAGAGGACTCTTCGCGGGGCGCCAGCCAGGTAACCTCCCAGTGTGCCTGGATGCTGCTGGTCCGTTTTGGATGCGTCCGAGGGGAAGAGCAGTGTTCGGGCCGGTGCGCCCCGGTAACATGGCTAATAATTTCTCTTCGGAGATATTGTTGGCTATGGCTAATGACCTGGCAGGGGGGGAGGTTTCTCCGCGTGTCCCTCTGACTAGCAGAGGGCACAGTGGACGAAGCGTAGGACGGGACACGGACGACGTGCGCGTCCCAGGGTCGGGGGACGCACTTCGTTGGTGCGTCCCGGAGGTGGTGGGGACCGAGCAGGTCCCCAGTGGAGGGTCTGCCTCGGCAGACGTCGCTGGCTGGGTTGCGGTGTTTGCTTCGGCCGTTCCCGTGACCCAGTCGCCAGGCGACGCGCAGTAGCGCCGCTGGGGTTTAGTGGGTATTCCGGTCGCCTCTCGGCCGGCGAGTCCCACATACCCTCCCTCCGGGGGGGATGCGTAAATGCATTCCCCAGCGTCAAAAAAAAAAAAAAAAAAGAGGACTCTTCGTAAACTCGACACACATTTTTCACACTCTAATTAAATCACTTATGCAAAATCCCGCGCCGGAATGCCGGGTGGCAATAGGCGCAATTGATTATAATAAACATTTTATTAGACACAATTGACGCTAGGCTCCCATCACTCCCGGCCCGGATACGTGTCGGGAAGCGGAACATTTGTTGAATCAACACACATCGTTTTTAATATGATTTGTGTAAAGGTAAACACCCACTGTCTATCTGTCTGTTTGTCCAGCCTGCTGATTCGCTAACTCAGTGTCTAACACTGAATGATAGCCACCGAGCTCATTTCACATTTATCTCATTCATTTATTTAGCACATTTTACCCTATTTTTAAAAAATGTTCAAAAATAACAGCAATAACAAAAACAACACACAATAAAATAACAAAAACAACAGAAAAAATATCAGAAACACAGAAAGAACAAAAATAAAATAACAACAACAACAAAATCAATAAATAACAGAAACAAAAGAGAAATAAAATAACAGAAACAACAGAAAACTAAAGTAACGGAAGAAAAGAAAAAAAAATAGTGCAACGGGGTTTGAACCGCCGACCTTTCGGAATTCAGTCCGCTCCTCAACCGTTGAGCTAGCGAGGCTCTAAGGTTGGACTTATTTCTTGTTCTCAGAATTTGCAGCCGAAGCTAGCAAATAGACGAACGAGGTAGTTATTTGACTACTATGAACAAAGACACCTGGTTGCTAGGACACTATTGCATAATTCGTTTTTATCTATCCTCCTTTCTAGAGCAATACTTCCTAGACAAGATAAAGCCCGGATATGTATAGGAATAGATATCTAAATGACGATTACCTATGCAATAGATAATACAGTTATGACTTACAAGCAACTGATAAAGCGACATTGTTTCTAAAGATAAGCCGGATTTCCGGAGAGCGTTTTCACCTCAGCATTGAACCACAAGTAATTGTAGAGGTCTACAGACTGCAATCCTACGTTAAATACGAAATAATAGCTACTATAACGACATTTTTTTTCAAAGACAAACCGGATTTTCGTAGAGTTTAGGAACTTTTGACCTGGCTCTTACCTTCACCATCCACAGATAACCAGAAACATCCGTGTTTCCATCGAATCGCAAGGAAATGTAGAGGTCTACACTCTGCAGACTGTAGGCTCAAGGCTGAGATAGTCGACGATATACATATTATGCAGCTTCTATGGCGACATTTTTTTCAAAGACAAGCCTTTTCGGAAAGAGTGCTTAAAATTTTTTGACCTAGTTCTTCTATCAATTTTCCAATATCGAACCGCAACGGATTGTAAAGAGAGGGAGGGGAGACTTAGTCAACGTTCCATGGACTCGTAAGAAACGCTTCATCGCTTCTTATTCACTCTGATACCTACATGATAAAACTAAACCTGGGTTGCCCTTTCAGCTTCCGTTTTCCCAAGAACCTAAATTAAAATAATCCTCAAAAAAGTAAATCGGCATTATATCTTCTAAGCTAGATTGCTTCATCGGTCATAGGATCCACATTAGTATCAGGTGTCTCTCTGATCTTATACTTCTGCAAGGAACCAAAAGCTTAATTTGCTATAATCCGCCAAACCAAAGAAATCTGTATGGTGCAACATGCAGCATGCGACATGCACCGCCCGCCCTCCCACTGATAAACATGCAGGAAAAGCCAGCCACCAAGCGCGCACCACCACCACGCAGCACCACACAAATCCCAAAACCACTCGACGCACATTTCGCCTCGACACCGGAGCATCCTCAGGAGATGTAGACTTCTTTATTAACCTTACCCAACCTACCGTTATAGAAACTAGGCCAAACCTCTTTATCTAGCGTTCAATCGTTTCATATTCAAATGATGTTTACCAAAGTCTTCACTTTCGTTGCAAAACGTTTCCTTTAGGGTCAAAGGGAACAATAGGAACCTGAGGAGGCATCTCATACATATTAATGAAGGGGAAATCCTGGATACGCGCCGCTACCCCGGACAAATCTCCCGATAGGGATAACAAAGTGTTGATGATTTTCATTTCCTTTTGTGATTGTTTTTTTTTTGGCGAGGGTGCAATGGAATTACTCAAATACTGGTCGAGACGGTTCATGATTGGGCCTCGTGTAACTTATTTATTTTATTACTAGAGGATGCCCGCGACTTCGTACGCGTGGATTTAGGTTTTTAAAGATCCCGTGGGAACTGTTTGATTTTCCGGGATAAAATGCCTATGTCAATTACAGGGACGCAAGCTACCTCGGTACCTCATACAAATCGGTTAAGCGGATGGGTTTTTGGGAATCCCGTGGGAACTCTTTGATTTTCCGGGATAAAAAGTAGCCTATGTCCGTCCCCGGGGTATAAGCTAACCCTGTACCAAATTCTGTCAGAATCGGTTAAACTGTTGGGCCGTGAAAAGGTAGCAGACAGACAGACAGACATACTTTCGCATTTATAATATTAGTATAAGTATGGATGATAGTGTTTTTACCTACACTTCAAGGAAATTTCTAAATATTTTTTAAACACAGCAAAAATTGCGCAACCGGCAGGATTCGAATCGAAAACCTGCCATTGATTAAAAAAAATTACTCGATCCTGGTCCTGGAAACGGAAATCCGTAAAAGTTGAAGCCTATCGCACTTTTAAGGCATCAACGTCGTGTGCTAAACATGACTAGGTACCTACTTAATAAGAAACCTGAGAAATGCAGTTTCTTCCTTACCATCTGTTACTGGTTGTTACATCCGAGCTTCCTTCCGTATAAGGCTAGGAAGCAATCTTGGAGAATTCCGCAAGTGAAAAAATGCGCGCAGACTTTTTCTTAGGCGTCTTGTCTGCGCAATTCTTCATACTCCATTTATATTATAAATGCAAAAGTGTGTCTGTCTGTCTGCTAAGTTTTCACGGCCCAACCGCTGAACCGATTTTAATGAAATTTGGTACAGACTTGGGATAGGTACTTTTTACTTTTTCCTCGTATAGCCAGAGCAAATTGACTCTACTGTGCATCGAACTCAGCATTATTAGTTTTATCTCGTTACCACCATTCCCAAACCTTTCATTTTAATTTGATACCGTAATCCGTTATCAATTTATTTTATAATAACACCCTAAATCAATTGAGTGGGCGTTCTAATCATAGTCATAGTATATCTATGGTTCTAATTGGTTACTTTACGTTACTCAGACAAGCTTGGAGGGCACGCCAATACAAAACGAATAAAAATTTATTTTATTGCACATTTCACTAAACCCAGATTACTGGGTGAGGTACCTACTTAGTGAGTCGTAATATAACAAAAATTTTGAAGTGGCAGCCGTGTAAATTAAAAAAAAAACTATCTTGTACCATGGTACGGAACCCTTCGTGTGCATGTCCGACTCGCTGTTGACTGGTTTTTTAGGGTTCTGTAGTAAAACAAGAAACCCTTATAGTTTTGCCACTTTTTGTTTGTCTATCTGTTCGACTGTATGTCTATTATCTCAGCCATTTTATATTCAGTTTTATCTCGTTACCACCATTCCCAAACTTTTCACTTTAATATGGTACCGTAATCCGTTATCAATTTATTTTATAACACTCTAAATCAATTGAGTTGGGGTTCTAATTGGTTACTTTACGTTACCCAGACAAGCTTGGAGGGCACGCCAATACAGAACGAATAAAAATTTATTTTATTGCACATTTCACTAAACCCAGATTACTGGGTGATCGTTCATGTTGGTTTGCAGTTGGTCAGGATCATTCTTATGATCTACTTCTTTTTAGGGTCCTTCCCGAAGGGTGCCAATGGGTCCCTATTTCTAAACCTCTGCTGTCTTTCCGTCTGTCTGTCAGGGGGCTGTATCCATGGACCGTAATAGGTAGAAAGTTGAAATTTTCAGTGATAATATAATAAAAAAATATATTGAAGTAGCTGCCATGTAGGAAGAGAAAAGTACAGTCTTGTAAGATGGTACGCAACCCTTCGTGTGCGTGTCCAATTCGCTCTTGACTAGTTTTTTAGGGTTCTGTAATAAAATAAGGGACCCCTAGAATTTTGCCCCTTTTAATTTGTCCATTTGTTTGACTGTATGTCACCAGCCATTATATTCAGAGTACGTTTTCAACCAATCAAATATCACTTGCTTTAACAGTGAAGGAAAATATTGTGAGGGAAATTGCGTACCTGAGAGTTCTCCATAATGTTCTCAAAGGTGTGTAATAATTAAGTTAGTAGGTATGAGATTTCTTAAATATTTTTTTAAACTGTGTCTAGGTATATAAGCAGTCTATCTAACTGCGGAATAAAAGGGGACGAAATGGAAAACTCTTCCTTTTTTAGTCTTTTCGAAAATATAAAAGCACTCTTTAACAGCCTAGTCACACATAAGATAATTTACCCCACGACCGAGTCAAATCGATTTACCCCTTTCCGCTAACTCTGTAGAGCACAATTGGGTTATTAATGATTATTGTGAAGGGTGGACGTGATGGATGGAGACTTATGGACCACTGGTCAGCCACTGATGAGATTCGAAGAGATGCTTTAATTAATAACTTAAAATTTAAAAAGCCCCCGACACAAAAACCTCTATAAGAAAACTAGAAAAGAACTGATAACTTTCAAACGGCTGAACCGATTTTCTTCGATTATACCTAAGAACACTCTCGATCAAGCTACCTTTCAAACAAAAAAAAAACTAAATTAAAATTGGTCCACTATATAGACAGATACACACTTATATAACACCCCTCTTTTTGGGTCGGGGGTTAAAAAAAAAAAAAGAAATGGTGCATAATATTATCACAGCCTAAAATTGATATTTCATACAGACGGTTTACGGAGACAGACAGAGCAATCCTGCGTGGTGCTGGGCGATACTAGATGGATTAGGTATATCGAATAATGAAAGTCGGTAGGTACAACGATTTTCTTCTAAACATATTGTGATATCTAATAAAATATATTGCACAAATAGGCGGTAACGCTACGCTGGCATTCTGTTGTTGTCACGGCGGTGAGCGGACGTTACCGTCGATTGGTGTAATTGCTTACTGAATAATTGGTTTGATTTCGAATCCAAGACATTAGGAATAAGTGGATTTCACATGGCGACGAGTAAAAGCGCAGTAAGTAAATTTTACCGCTCAAATTACCTACCTACCGGCTTGCAGAAATTGGTCAACAATAAAATTAGAATTTCACAAACTGTTTAGAAAAAGAAAAGAAATAGATAAGTAGGTAGCTAACGGTTTAAAACGACACAATCTAAGTGAAATACTAGAATTGTAATATTACCTTTAATTATTACCAATGTTATACTTTGCAACGCCCTGATGGGGTTTCATGTTGTAATATTATAATATTTTTTATGATGTAAGACATGAATACAAATAAAGAACATAGAATAAAAAAAAATATTACGTTATCTACACTATAATAGGTCGTTAAACCACGAAATAAGCTTAAAATCATTAGAAATTATGTTTAAATTACATTTAAAAATCATGTTGTGAGTAGTTCGTTACTATTATGTATGGCTTTTTTGTACGAGTACCTACATATACGCGATCAGCCTCGGCGTTAGGCGAAAGAGGTACCTACTGCATACATCAACAATTGAGTAATTATTTATCTTACAACACAAATTCGTAAACAATACTCGTTCGTGTCGGTATATCACGGCATTCCATTTCATGTCCACCTACATTTCGACAATAATAATAAGCTAATAAGACAAATAGGTGGGTATTCAAAACAGTGTTTGGGAAGTATTCAATTAGGATTATAGTTTACGTATTGTTGACCAAATCTGTTCGCAAATTAATGCCTACATTGTGCCTATCGAAAAATTCGATCAAAATAGCCAAATGTTCCAACGATAATATTATTATCGTTAATGTACCTGGTTTAACTTAGTACCTAAATACTACTTCAATAAATTTGGAGTCAAAACTAAATGTACTATGGTTAAACTAAATACAAACGACAGTGTCTATCGAAATATTCGATCAATTATTCAAATGTTCCAACGATAATATCGTTAATTTACCTGGTTTAACTCTAAGTACCGATTTACCACTTCAATAACTTTGAAGTGATAAATAAATGTATTACGATAGTTAAACTAAATGCATAGATGAAGTGTCACAAAACCAAAATAAAACCTGTTAAGGCCAAGTACCTATTTAATGAAATTTAAGTCGAATCGATTGTATTTTGCACTGTCTATCGTTATCAATGACGTAATTCGTCAACCATCAACAAATTTCTCATATGCCTCGCATAGCTACAGTTTAAGTTATGTTATGTAAATACATCTTATAACAGAATCACATTCGTAGACAGTTCTTGTGACTTTCTGTAATAATGTTTGCCAAAATTATTAAACAAAAGCCGGTTACTTCAAACAAGTTGTATCCTTACTCGATTATTTTAGTCAAACTAATAACAATTACTCACTTTGGATTCAATGATGGATTCTGATATTTTAAATGTTGTACAATAGTTATTAAAAAAAAAAATATACAGTTATATTATATCTAACTTATCTTAAATAGGACGTATTTAGTAACGAGTTCCTCTCATCCTTGTTTACAAATCACAAGTTCCGACATCAGAACCATTCGATTGTGAAGGTGATCCAACTTCCTTTAGTTCCCGTTGGGGGAGTTGGAAACGTGCTTTCAAAAATATATTTCAATTGAGGAGGCAGAAAGTCTTATCGACCAAATTACAGGATAGTGTAGTTCGACTAAGTTAAGGAGAATATTTTATTACTTGGCGATACAGTAACGATTGAAAGCGATAGACAGAGAGCAAATACAACAGCTACCAGCCTTAATAAAATTGACACTAAAACAATTTTCTGAAATAGAGGGTTATATCTGTTGCCGATGTGGCACTAAAAATCACAAAAGTGATAGCAGTTCCTGCCCTACAATAAACGCAAATTGCGTAAAATGTGGTTTCAAAGCCCATTGGCAGAAACCCCGTACAACTAGGGCAAATAAAAAGAAAATTCCAACCCCTCTGCAAATGACAACAATTAAAACTAAAACCCAAAGTGGAAACCCCCAAAATAACCCCAAAACATACAGAGTCTACATCTATAGACTATATTTTCCACATCGACAACGATGCAAAAATAAATGGTCAGTTAGTCACCTACCCAACATCAAAATGCTCATTGATTCCGGTAGTGAATCCAATATTATAAATAATATAACTTGGCAACTTATGAAACGGTTATGTCTTCAGACAAAACTTTTATGGCGTACGGTGTTAAACACCCACCCACTACACAAAAGTACTAGGTTCATTTGCAGAAATTAATGTAGGTTCTAAATCATTGACAACAAAACTTTATGTCATGATTAAATGAATGAATGAATGATTTATTCGATAAAGTATATACAATGTGTTGAAATAATCTCTGATGAGCCTCATACATTTTACCACTCTAACTGGTGTTTGAATATTACCTTAAATTAAATAAAATAAAAAATATTTAGTTAAGAAAGACATACATAGACTTTATATAAGCAAAGTATAAAATAACAGTAAAATAGTGATTCCCACTAGGTTGAGAAAATAAGTCTTAATAGCTATGTTACGCACAAAAGTCTGGTAGTTTGAAAAGACAAAGATGCCGGAAATACTGTAAAAACTGCAAAGGGTGTACTTTAGTCTCGGCTCCCAATCCATCAGTAGTCAGTACCCATGACAAGACATGAACTGCCTTCGAAAGCCTGTGTGAATATGGTTGTTGACTTCTTGGCTCTACTGCCGGGAAAATCTCCCTCAGATTTATTCAATGAAAGATAACTTAGAGACAAGCTACTTTTTCTTACGGACTTTGAAAATAAAATTATAATAATTTTGAAGTAAGACAAAGAGAAAAAGAGAAGAACAAATTAATAGAAGATAGAAAAAGAAAGGATAGAGAATTGGTGATTGGAGAGAAAGTGTAAGTGAAGAATATGATTAAATAAATAAATTAGGTTCTGAATTAATCCAATACCTCATACAGTCATAAGCGCTGAAGGAAGCGACACTAATGTAAAGAATTATAAAACTGGTCTGAAGTACAGGAGGAATATTGTAATTAGTTCTAATGAATATAAGTGATTTTGTAAAGTGGTGATAGTAAAAAAGAATACCCGGCTGAGTTTGTTGTGGGCTCTTCTCAGACTTGGGCGCGTTTGGAACCCTCGTAGCTTTAGTTTAAGTTTACGTAATTAATTATCACCACTATAATATCATCTTTTAAACCTAACAAATCGAATAAACAAAAGGTGTACAGTACCTATTTTGAATAAATGATTTTGATTTAGATTTTAAAATAAATAATTAATTTATAAAAAGGAAGAGATGTGATATCTAATAAAATATATTGCACAAATAGGCGGTAACGCTACGCTGGCATTCTGTTGTTGTCACGGCGGTGAGCGGACGTTACCGTCGATTGGTGTAATTGCTTACTGAATAATTGGTTTGATTTCGAATCCAAGACATTAGGAATAAGTGGATTTCACACATATAAAAGGAAAAACTGACTGACTGACTAATCTATCAACGCAAAGTTTAAACTATTGGACGGCTCGAGCTGAAACTTGGCATGCAGATAGCTATCTATTATGACGTAGAGGTCCGTTATGAAAGGATTTTTGAAAATTCAACCCTAAATGGTTTACCACTTTAGGGTTTGAATAGGGGTCTAAACTTTTGTAGACCACGCGGACGAAGTCGCAGGCATAAGCTAGAGTTAATAACATTTTACTTACTACCTAGTGGTAAGTGGATATGTCGTTCTGGTATGTAGATTATTTAACCGTAAAGACGGCTAATCCTGGCATAGGGTCTCATAAGTGGGAGGACGGACAGTGGCAGTTAGGAAATTCATAATTTCAGAATTGTCTCTGGTCTGATCTGGTGGAAGGCTTCTGCCGTGGCTAGTTACCACCGTACAGGAAGAGCCGTGCCGCCAAGTGATTTAGCCTTAGATTAATGATGATAAAATAAAAAAAAGCCATGTCAGCTATTAAAAGTCTCCGGCCATCGTGTCGGAGGAAAAAGTAGAGGACACACATAAAAAAAAGATTAATGATGCTTGGTCTCCACTACGGCATGTACTACTACATAAGTACATTTAATTTTCATCTGAAAACAATTTTGCATACCTTTCAATAAGAAATATTTTTTTTATCTCTAAAAGTAGACATAAAATTGGAGATTACCTTGACTCTACTAAGCAAGCCAATAACTTATTTCGACTTTCATATCCTTTCATAGTAAAAACACTAACATATGAAAAAGCTTTACCTGTTCCTTCTAAAACTGATTTTTATTTATTTTTGTCCATAATAGTTTTTGATTTATCCTGCAAAATATCGGAAAAAATACCCGAGTACGGAACCCTCAGTGCACGAGTCTAACTCGCACTTGGCCGGCTTTTTTGTGGGTTCTGACTTCTGTAACTTATAGTTATTGAAAAAAACGGATACAAGACAATAGTGAAGGATTATTTTTGAATTTTGATGGAATGACAACATGGGTACTTACGGGACAAAGCTAGGTTGCATTGTTCGTACCTATGTTGATATTAACAGGGCTCTCTCCGTCACTCGTTTCATACAATCATAAAATTGGAGACATAAAATTGGAGATTACCTTGACTCTACTAAGCAAGCCAATAACTTATTTCGACTTTCATATCCTTTCATAGTAAAAACACTAACATACGGTGACCTGCGCGTGACCAGGGTTGACACTATCGTTTCGTGAATTTTTAACCTATTTGGAATACAAAAAGTAAGCTTAGAATAATTTTTATTAGGCTTATTTACAAGTTTGAAACTTACAAATCACTGAAGTCGAAGTCAATGACTTCGACTTCTTCCGCGTGGAATTTTTTACCCCCTTCGAGGTTAAAAAAAAATCCTTTGTCAGCGGATGTCTACGTCATAATAGTTACCCGCATTCTAATTCTTTTTAGTTTGAGGTGCGCGTCGACAGATCAGTTTGTCAGTAAGTCTGCTTTACATTATATATTTGGAGGCCTGAAAATTTTTGTATAAGCCTAGGCTTATTGGACGATTCACCATTTTGTATTTTTCAAAATTGCATCGTGTATAATGAAACTTGTACATTTTGATCGGGTAATAATAATATTTATTTATTTGGGGAGTAAATATATTATCTAGTCGTAAAAATCGTAAAATATTTTTGGAATATTTACTCACGTCCAATTATTTATTATTATATATATTATATCTTGGATAAACGATACAAACATAAAAAGATAGGATTCCGACATCAAAGTTTAACATAGACACATAAAAGTTAGAGGTACTTGCCAAGGATCGAACCCCTGACCTGACCCTCCAAATAGGAGGTGGACTTAACCACTTGGCTATCACGGCTCTCTATAATAATGATGATGAAATTAAGATTAAATATGGCTAAATGGCTTTAAAAATTTATTTAAGCCTGTATCAACCCTGCGTAGGTTACACTATCCAGATGGCATGCAACTTGACACCATGGCGTGATGCCATGCCTTTTTGTACAGGTTTTTGTGCAACCATTTGGTTTTCGCCATGATTTATGCGACTGCGGATTGAGGAGGGTTTTTGTGGTCGCGGTTTTGGGTAAAAAATTGGAATAGACTTTCCGTATGCATAACAATATGCATAGGTAATGTTTTTGCTGTGGGTTTGAAATCTAAGCCTTACTGAAGCAGACGTTGGGATTCTGATGGTCTTAAACTTTTTGTACTTTCGACCAGAGTTTGAATTCATCATGATCATTATCAACCGATAGACGCTCACTGCTGGACGTAGATCTCTTGTAGGGACTTCCACACACCACGGTCTTGCACCACCTAAATTCTACGGTTCGGTGCCTCGTTTGATGTTATATTTAGAGCCTCGATAGCTCAACGGTTGAGGAGCGGACTGAATTCTGAAAGGTCGGCGGTTCAAACCCCACCCGTTGCAGTATTGTAGCAACCACTCCTGGCACAAGCTTAAGCTTAATTGGAGGGGAAAGGGGAGTATTAGTAATGATTAGCATGGCTAATATCCTTTCTTAAAAAAAAAAAATTCTATCCACCTAGTAGGAAGGTCTTTCCAACGCTACGCTTTTGCGCGACCCCAACGTATTGAATAAATTATTATATAATTATAATATGTACCTAAATATTGAAAACATAAAATAATAAAATAAATGAGTAAAAGGCTGATTTAGAAAGTGTACTCGAGGGAGCTAGACACATTTTTTTACCAATAAAACGACGATACCCCTATAACACTATCAAGATAATAGCACATAATAGTCAAATTGTGAGATAATGTACCCCTATACATGATACTTTGAAGAGGACTCGAACCCACTCTACTTGCGGTTGCAGTAAAAAAGGGCTGTGATTTTATTGATTAAACTAATTCATTTAAGTTGAGATAAACCAAGCGGGTATGTGGGTACTTCACTTCTGAAGTTGTTTCAATTCTTGATTAGGGATTTTTCTCACGATAAGTTACGATACAGTGGTCAAAGTTCAAGCGGGTACAAAATTTTTTCAATTACTTCGTACTTTTTAACCCCCGACCCAAAAAGAGGGGTGTTATAAGTTTGACGTGTGTATCTGTGTATCTGTCTGTGGCATCGTAGCTCCTAAACTAATGAACCGATTTTAATTTAGTTTTTTTTGTTTGAAAGGTGGCTTGATCGAGAGTGTTCTTAGCTATAATCTAAGAAAATCGGTTTAGCCGTTTGAAACTTATCAGCTCTTTTCTAGTTCTTACTGTAACCTTCACTTGTCGGGGGTGTTATAAATTTTTAATTTACACTTGTTAGAGTTAACATTATACTCTTAACATGCTTTAAATATTTTTCTTATTATGGGTCAGTTTTTAGGGTTCCGTACCTCAAAAGGAAAAACGGAACCTTATAGTATCACTTTGTTGTCTGTTTGTCTGTCTGTCCGTCCGTGCGTCGTGTCTGTCAAAAAACCTATAGGGTACTTCCCGTTGACCTAGAATCATAAAATTCGGCAGGTAGGTAGGTCTTATAGCACAAGTGCAAATTTGTCAATTATGCTGGTTTCTATAATTTTATTTTTATTGTATAGCTATAATTAGTAAACTCAGTGCCCGGTAAAACCAACTGTGGTTTTTGTGGCGCTGAATGTAACAAAAACTCTCTGTACTTTTTTTTATGTCAATAATAATAAATAAAATAAATAAAATAAATAAAGTAAAGGAATAAATCTGAAAACCGTGAATTTGTGGATACATCACAGAAAAAAAAATCAATTTTCAGAGTAAGATAACTATACCACGTGGGGTATCATATTATGAAAAAGCTTTACCTGTTCATTCTAAAACTGATTTTTATTTATTTTTATGCATAATAGTTCTTGATTTTTCCTGTTAAATATCGGGAAAAATACCCGAGTACGGAGCCCTCGGTGCGAGAGTCTGACTCACACTTGGCGGGTTTTTTTTTGTGGGTTCTGACTTCTGTAACTTATAGTTATTGAAAAAAACGGATACAAGACAATAGTGAAGGATTATTTATGAATTTTGATGGAATGACAACATGGGTACTTACGGACAAAGCTAGGTTGCATTGTTCGTACCTATGTTGATATTAATAAAAAAGATTTTGAGAAATTCCAACAATCAAAAACTTAAGGCCACGTGGATAAAGTCACGGGATGTAGCTAGTGTGTAGAGAAACAGAGGTCTCTGGTATAAAATTTGTGGTCCCAAACATCACTTGAGTTTCAAGTGGTGATGAAATTGTGATTTGTAATAATTCCCTCGCCACGGGGCGCCATCTTGTTATAATGTATTTTTTAAAGTTTTTAACAATTGTTTTGTTATTACTTTAACCACATCTGCCGATTAATATTAATGATGGAGCTTAAAAAGCCATTACTCATGGGTATATTGATTTTCGTTGATAAGGAGTTAAAACTTAACTGTAGATGAACGTAACTTACGTTAAATAGCTAGACAATATAAAGAAAACCGGCCAAGTGCGAGTCAGACTCGCGCTCTGAGGGTTCCGTACTCGGGTATTTTTCAAACATTTTGCACGATAAATCAAAAACTCTTATACATAAAAATAAATAAAAATCTGTGTTGAAATGTACTGGTGAAGCTCTTTCATATGATACCTACCCCACTTGGTAATAGTTATCTTACTTCGAAAATTGAAAATATTAATTATTTGTTCATGAACACATTTTTTTGTGATGTAAACACAAATTCACTGTTTTCAGATTTTTCCATTATTTGGGCTATAAGACTTACCTACCTGCCAAATTTCATGATTCTAGGTCAACGGGAAGTACCCTATAGGTTTTCAGATTTATTCCTTTACTTGTGCTATAAGACCTACCTACCTGCCGAATTTTATGATTCTAGGTCAACGGGAAGTACCCTATAGGTTTTCGTGACAGACACGACAGACGGACAGACGGTCAGACAGACAACAAAGTGATCTTACGAGGGTTCCCTTTTTCCTTTTGAGGCACGGAACCCTAAAATCATTAAAAATAATCGTGTGTTGTAATAAATTACAGTATAACGTGTGCTATCATTGTTATCAATACTACAAGCTACAAGGCAGTGTATATGTCTGTATGCATAAATTAAAATTGTTAGAGCGACACCTCTGCGGGATAGCGGTACGGTACGACCACGTACGACAACGGGCACGTTGCGAAGACTCACTACAAATTATACTCTATCCGAGAGAAGAAGTACCTAAGTAACTATAGCGCTGTCTCTGAATACGTGATCCCAAACGATAGAGGTAAAAATCTCAATGGGCGCTAACCATTTTCAGTCACCAACCAATGACTAACAAAACTATGAAACTATGACAGACAGACAGACAGACTGTCGACGACAGACAGATAAACAGATAGACGGACCGACAGACAGACAGACAACAAAGTCATCCTATAAGGATTCCGTTTTTCTTTTTCAGGTACGAGACCCTAAAAACGATAGACTTTTGGGTCCCAAGGTGCTAGAATGGCGACCTCCCATAAAGTACAGTCCGACAAGGCTCTTTTAGCGCGTGACCAAAATCGGAACTAAAGCCACCATCTTCAGAAGTGCACTTGTTGATAGTTCGCTGTGTCGGCATAAAGCTACAACAGCGCCCTCATTCAAGTGCCAAAAGAGCCTTGTCGGACTGTACAGTGTTGGAAGACTCTACTAGGTGGACAGATGACCTCAAACAACTCGTAGGATTCAGGCGGCACAAGACCGTGTACCGTGAGCGTGAGTTGTAGACGTCTAACGGTTGATAATGATGATATTGCTGCTGATGATACTAGGCAATCGTCGCCTTAACTGATTGTTGTCATTCGGCGCGTGCGCATCGCACAGAGGGCGCTGATAGCATCGCGCATCTGCCAACGCGCGGCGCACCCCCATCGGAGCGAGATAACGAAATTACTACTAATTGTCTCTATCTACTCCTAGCGGTTACGCTTGACTGTCCGTTGATAGTCAACGTAAACATTTACAAACGCATTTTTTAAATAATAGGTCTCCCTAGCACGGGTCTCTTCTCAAATTGTGTTATAAAATCGTGGAATTTTTCAAAATCTTTTCTTTAGGGTACAGTCCAATCCACGTTATAGAAAATGTAAAATTTGAAATCCCCATACAATGCAATGGCCTAACTTTTATAGTAACAAGTGTAAATTTAAAATTTATAACACCCCCAACAAGTGAAGGTTAAAGTAACTAGAAAAGAGTAACTTTCAAACGGCCGAACCGATTTTCTTGGATTATAGCTAAGAACATTCTAGATCAAGCCACCTTTCAAACAAAAAAAAACTAAATTAATAAAAAACTAAATTAAAATCAGTTCATTAGTTTAGGAGCTACGATGCCACAGACAGATACACAGATCAAACTTATAACACCCCTCTTTTTGAGTCGGGGGTTAAAAATAATAATATACAGATAATAAATAACCTAATTTCCTCTAATGCTAGGGTCCATTTGTATATTAAAGTATTATTGGTTGGTAAATTGCAGGCATTGTATGCAGATGCGGTGCGGGACCGTGCGTGCGCGGGCGCACTGTAATTTGAACGCTTAACTTGCATAGAAAATGGTAATTCTAATTCCTTCATTTATTTTACTACACTGCTTTATATTTTTTATTTATCTAACTGTGATAGACATACAAAGTATGTATATTACTTAAGTAAGATTAAAAAAATATTAGTAGTAGAAGTGTCCGTAACATTTCTGGATCCAACTCTTTAATCCTGATTCTACAGAAAAGTAGGTAAGTAGCGCAAAATCTATACTAATAAATAAAATTGGAGTGTCTGTCTGTAATTTCGAAATAACTACCTCATATTAAGCTCATATGGTTATTTGAACGATACCATAACTGAATCACACGTTTTTAAAATTTTTGTCTGTCTGTCTGTCTGTCTGTCTGTTTGAAAAGGCTAATCTTTGGAACGGCTGAACCGATTTTGACTGGACTTTCACAGGCAAGTAGAGGATTGACCAGGGCGTAAAATAGGCTACTTTTTTAACCGACTTTTAAAAAGGGAGTTGTGTTTTTCTACCTATGTACACCGAAATCTCCGAGATTTCTGAACCGATTTGCGTCATTTCTTTTTTAATCGATAGAGGAACTTTGCGACATTGTTTCATAAAAAATTTGGAGTCCAACTCCTCAATCCTGATGCTGCAGGGGATCTGACCAATCCACGCGGGCGAAGCTGCGGGCATCAGCTAGTAAATAATAAAATCAACCATCCCTATGTTTAAATCTCTATTTGATCTCTTTGTTGAAAGCTATTGCTCATGATACGTTTTACGAGTCATGGGATTTAGAGATAACTAGAGGATGCCCGCGACTTCGTCCGCGTGGATTTAGGTTTATCGAAATCCAGTGGGAACTCTTTGATTTTCCGGCATAAAAAGTAGCCTATGTGCTAATCCAGGATATTATCTATCTCCATTCCAAATTTCAGCCAAATCTGTTCAGTAGTTTTTGCGTGAAGGAGTAACATACACACACACACACACAGGAACACACACACACAAACTTTCACCTTTATAATATTAGTGCGTTAGTGTGATAAGTAGGAAGATAGGAGAAGTAAGAAATTTTCGTATAAAAATAGGTCCAATTTGTAATAATTACAAAAACAGTTTAAATGTGCCTGATAAAAAGAACCATAATAATACAATATGGTGTCTTGCTTCAGGGTTGTAATTATAATTTTACAGTAATCAAGCTAACGATCAGTGTCGAGGTGAGGGCGAGCTACCCTGCACACCTCGGCATACATTAAGAGGGCTCTCTCCGTCACTCGTTTCATACAATCGTAGTTCCAGTTTCATTTGAATATTAAGCAACCAAAGTCCATGAAATTTTGCAGACATATTCTAGAAACTAATATCTATGTCTGTGGTTTTCCAGATTTCTGTTAAAATATTCGGTTTCAAAGTTACGCGGTCTTAAAAATTTTTATACAAATCTTTGAACCCCTGTAATTTTAAAACTACATATTTTTAGAAAAATCTAAAACACCACAGACACAGATATTAGTTTCTAGAATATGTCTGTAAAATTTCATGGACTTTGGTTGCTTAATATTCAAATGAAATTGGAACTACGATTGTATGAAACGAGTGACGGAGAGAGCCCTGTTAAGACCATCTGGGCCGGTGCAATGTCATGCTAATTAAAAGTTACATTTCTATTAGGACCTTTGAAGAAATAACGTAAATATTTAAAAGCTTTTAATTTGGATAGATAAATATAAACGTTTCATTACTAGGGCCTTACTAATACCTATTTTCGTAAGTTCGTAGTTTAGCCCACTCCGAGTTTCTAAAAGAATTATAAAAGACATCATCACTACCTATATTACATATGCGAAAGTGTGTTTGTTTGTTCAATAGCTTCGCAACGGATTGACGTGATTTTTGATTACATTGTGAAATTATAATTTTACAGTCGCTAACGCGGCAGCTTCATCGCCGACTCGGGCAGCTATGTCACCGATGTGAGCAGCTAAGTCGCCGACATGGGCAGCTACTTCGCCGAAACGAGCAGCTAAGTCGCCAATGCAGGCAGCTACGTCGCCTACTCGCACAGCTACGTCGCCAACGTGGGCAGCTACAAGTAGCTAAAAGTAGCTTATATCCATCTCTGGGATACAAGCTAACTCTGTGTTTTTAACCTAAATGGGTTAAGATGCTAATGGTACTAATAGACAAACAGACACAATTTCGTATTACAATGTTAGTTTGTACGTGGGTTGTGCGGGTGAAGCCGCAGACACATGCATAGTTTAGCATAATTTAGACAGTTACCTTTCTACGCGCGTGCCCGAACAATATTATCCTAATTAATTCCACCAGGTGGCGCGGCAGATGGACTCGGTATCTGTTGATCATGGATACATCCCTGATGACACGTCACTATGTTGTGGTCAGGGAGTAGATTGGGATGATTGTCCATATCGCACCCCTGGCCCTGCACCAAAACTGTTTTATCTCAAAGACACACTTTGAAAAAAGAAAATAAATTGATTTTTGATAATCTACAGGAGCAATAAAAATTAATCAATAAAAAAAATGTAAAAGAATTACGTATTGGGTTTAAAATTATATAAAGCACTATTTCAACTCAGAAACACACTTTCAAAGTAATAAAAACTGTGTTTTGCTTCTACAGAAGCTATGCATTATTTGCATAGTAAATAATTTAGAAAGAATCATTGTGTTTTGAATATATTATGTACTAGAGGATGCCCGCGAATAATTAATAAAATTATCCAGTAGATACTGTAATGATCCATAAACGGCGCTTACCGAAACCGAGCTTATTTTAATATCTCTATCTGTGATCTAAGACAATGGGGTCACACCCTCCACCAGGTGAAGGTATACTTTACTGGCTCTTAGCCATCTGGTCAAGAGCTAAGAAGGAAATAGAAGTGGGCAAATATATAGGTACGTAGGTGCTTAATATTCAAATGAAATTGGAACTACGATTGTATGAAACGAGTGACGGAGAGAGCCCTGTTAAGTAATGCTTACCTGTCACGGAAAAGACCAAAGAAGCTTAGATACGAGCTTAGGTTAGGTCACACGAGCTCTACAAATACTAGTATACGATACTCGTGACTTAAAATAATAGTCTATTAACTAAGTCTAATACTAATGATTCACGCCGTTCATTAAAAGACATATAATTCTGAAAAGTTAGAGTGCATGCCCGGGATCGAACCCCTGACCTTCCGAATAGAGGCGGATCTTTTACCCACTAAGCTATTAGGCTAGTTTTTCATGTAGTTTCAAACATTCTTAACTCTACTTAAAGGTGTCTTTACACGCAAGACGCTATGGGGTTGTTACAAAATTAGCTTTTTTCCAATTAAGCAACCACCTGGATCCTTGGGTCGTGCCTTACCCTAAGACGTTTGAGGGTTAAGGGTAATTTATGACCCTAACGGACCTCCTTAGTAGGCATTTTAAGGGTTGAACGTTTCGATTATTATAAATTTCATAGTAATTGATGGGTTATAAATTACAAAAAGGTGGGCCTTGCCTCAAGCTTTCCTAAAAACGTGTTTTACGAGTGATTTACTGATTTAAAATAATCTGAAAACACGAGTAGTTTTACTTACATACCTATGTTGTTAGTGTTTTTAACTAACTCATTGTATAATATGTAATATGTATAGGTGCTAGAATGGCGAACTCGCGGTGGAAAGCGCAGAATAGAATAGAATAGATTTTTATTCAAGCAGACTTTTACAAGAGCTTTTTAATCGTCAAAATAATTTACCACTGGTTCGAAATGCCGTTCCTACCGAGAAGAACCAGCTAGAAACTCGGCGGTTGTTCTTCTCAACAATGTTCAATTTACAAAAAAATGCAGCGTTGGAAGACCCCCCACGTGGACAGCCGACATCAAACTAGTCTAGCCGCTGGATTCAGGCGGCGGCGGCGTAAGACCGTGGCGTGTGGACAAAAGACCTATGTTTGTTTGTTGGTTTGTCCCTCAATCACCGCGCCGCAAAGGAGCAACGGATTGGCATGATTTTTTGCTTAGATGACTATAGCTTAAAACCTGGAGAGTGTTAGATAGGTAAAGATTATCTAGGACGTTTTATCCCGGAAAATCAAGTCATTCCACGTGAATGAAATCGTGAATTAGAAACGGGTCGGGTCAGGTATTTGTAGTATCTTCGTACTTACCTAAACTACTAATATTATAAACGCGAATGTTTGTAAGTATGTATGGATATGGATGTTGGTTACTCTTTCACGCAAAAACTGCTCGACGGATTTGGTTGGGAATGGAGATAGATTATACATAGGCTATTTTTATCCCGGAAAATCAATGAGTTCCAACGGGATTTTTAAAAACCTATATCCAGGGGAATGAAGTCGCGGGCATCAGCTAGTGGATAATACTTTGTTAAATTACTACGAAACCACATTGTGGCATATTATTACACGGAGCACGCGCCATCTTTTTTATCTAATAAAGCGATGCGTAAAATTTATGCGCAAAGCTGCATTTTAGGGGTTTTTGTGGGTTTCATTTACTCAGGAAGGATGTCCGTTCCTGATAAATGAGTGAATTATGTAAATTATGTCATCACAAAGCCCCTTTTTATTTATTTAATTCATTTTTACAGGCATAGGGACGCCAATACGTGCGTTGCACGCAAAATTTGAAGAACAGGAAATATAAAATACCTACTACCTAGAATCTAGATGATGTACGCTGTACGCAACTTCTTAACATCTTTAAAAAATCTGGGGTGAAAATTATCTTTGTACCAAATTCATCAAAATTGGTTAAGTGGATAGACCATTACAAGACAACAGACACTTTGTAATATACCAGCTGATGCCCGTGACTTTATCCGCGTGAATCTAAGTTTAAAAAATCTGTGGAAACTCTTTCATTTTCGTGATAAAAGTAGCCTATGCTACCCAGGTGTTTAATTATATCTATGCAAAAAATCACGTTGATCCGTTGCGGTGTGATTAAGGGACAAACTAAATACATAGACTGCTAAAATCATAACCCTTCCTTTCGGCTTTGCCGTAGTCGGGTAAAAAAGCAATAAACCAACAAACAAACACACTTTCGCATTTATCATATTAGTAGTGAGGTAGTGATTACATTGGATTCCATTTCCAGTATCCAAATCAACGTAAACTTGTATTAACTCAAAATTTAAAAACCCCCGACACAAAAACCTCTTTAAGAAAACTAGAAAAGAGCTGATAACTTTCAAACGGCTGAACCGATTTTCATCGATTATAGCTAAGTACACTCTCGGGCAAGCCACCTTTCAAACAAAAAAAACTAAATTAAAATCGGTTCATTCGTTTAGGAGCTACGTTGCCACAGACAGATACACAGATGCACACGTCAAACTTATAACATCCCTCTTTTTGGGTCGGGGGTTAAAAAGTACTAACATCCTTTCTGAAGTAGGTTATGATCCAAAGTTACCAGATGCATCATGCACACGTACCAACAAGGTGCAAAACAGACAATACCCAATCAAAACCGTTCCAGCCGCGCATGCGTCTAACGCACTTTGTTATCATTAGCCTATTGTGTACGCATTAACAACTTAAACAAGGATTTTATAATAAAATCCCCTCTGATTTTTTATTAATCCGTAATTAAGACCGGTGTTAATTTGGTGCACAAAGTTCGGAAGAAAAGTCGTTGGCAGCCTGTCTAAAAGAGGTGCTAACTTTGTCACAATACGCCCTGAGAAAAAGGATTTTTATTTAGTTTCAGATTTTGTGACCACCAATACCTATCAGGCTACACGATGTATCTACTTAGGTAATTTAAAAACAATTATAATGAAATACATAATCTGTTCTTAGCAGAAAAAAATGTTATTTTTGATAGTTTTAAAGTTGGATAAGTAATAATTTGACTTAAATATATAACATCTGCAGTTCAGATCGAAATTTGAGAAACTAGGTAGGTACCTTAGTTATTGTTTGTACTGAAAAGAGTGTCCAAGCTCTTAATGGACACGATACCTACGATAGATGGAATGCCCGGCATCAGTTTTCTCTTCCACTTTTAAATATGGATACCTTCAAGTCAAGAGTGAATAAGCATCTTCTAGACAAGCGCGCTCCACTTAGGCTGCATCATCACTTGCCAACAGGTCTGATTGCAGCCAAGAGTTAGTTTATTTAAAAAAAATGTTAGTTAATTTTATTTATTTTTTGAATTTCAACTTTTTTTTTTTTATAAAATAAGAAATAAGATAAGATCATTTATCTCTAAATGATCTTATTTGAGAGTATTTTGCATATAAATGATTTATTACAAGTGTAAATTAAAAAATAACACCTCCGACAAGTGAAGGTTACAGTAAGAAAAGAGCTGGTAACTTTCAAACGTTTGAACCGATTTTCTTGGAATAAAGTAAAGAACACTCTCGATCAAAGCCACCTTTCAAACAAAAAAACTAAATTAAAATCGGTTTATTAGTTTTGGAGCTACGATGCCACAGACAGAGACACAGATACCTACACACGTCAAACTTATAACACCCCTCTTTTTGGGTCGGGGGTTAAAAAACCGCCTTAATTGTATATTGTCATGATAACAGAGTAAACCGAGTAAACCATAAACATGAATTTCCAGATTTCCATGAACTCCCTGACTATTGAATGAATAGGTAATTTGGTCAAATGTTGTCATATTATAAACTTGTCATAAATTAGCTTGGAAGATGAAAAATGATCTAATGAAACGTTTTGCATATAAATGTATTATTAAGGGCAGCCCTGATTGGACAATTGTTATTTGTTATACACTTTTTTTTTGGAATCTATTGTTGTGAAGGGTTGGCACGCGTTTGCATTTTTTGTTGGTAGGTAATTTAATCAAGTTTTTGTCAATCTTTAAAGATCAACTTCAATAAAATGCTTGCTAAAGTAAGTGCCTACTTACAAGTTATCCTTTGACTGCAATCTTACTTGATGGTAAGTGATGATGCAATCTAATTGATGGAAGCGGGTTAACTTGGAAAGGATATATAATGGCAGTTTCATACTTTTTTTGTTGATATATTATAAATTCCCAAACCGCCCCTGACAGGGATCGAACCCAGAAACTCTCACTTATAAGAAATACCACAGCGTACACCACAGCGTCAAGGAGGTCGGGCCAAAAAATACTTACATATTGGTCATGTTAATCATAACTAATATTCCCCTTCAACTAAGCGTAGAGCTAAGCGTAGAGCTAGGAGCTGTATCTGGCACGGCATATCACACTCTGGTGGAATGCGCGGCATGGGGGCCTCAGCGCCACATTGTGTCGTCTAGGCTTGGAGGAAACTTCTCGCTGTCGAGCATAATAGACGGCATGATTGGCAGTAAGACGAGCTGGAGTGTGATGGCCTCCTTCTGTGAAACTGTCATAACACTGAAGGAGGCCGCGGAGCGGGTGCGAGAGCTGTCCGCTGACGCTCACCCACGCCGCAGAAGAAGACAGGGGAGAAGAAGGAGACATTACGCTCATCTTCTCCCTCACTAAAAACTGTGCCGGTTTAACGCTGAGACGTCTCAGTCGCATACGACACCCGGGATCCTGAGACGCCTCTAACCTGACGTGGACGGCACCGCTGGGTTTTTTAGTGGGTATGCTATATGAATGAGGAGCTGTATCTGGCGGAGTAACGAGGCGTTGTTGGTCCCTTGTGCTCCGTCACTAGCGGTGGGATGGAACTTCGCGAGGTTTTCAACCGACTTCCAAAAAAGGAGGAGGTTCTCAATTCGTCGGGATCTTTTTTTTTTTTAGTCGGTAGGAATCCGATATTACCACTGTGCTCCTTTGTGGCCGGTGCAGTGGAAGGCAAGGAGTAGGTACGAACGACAATAGTGCAACGGGTGGATTTTTAGCCACCCTAAGTCCACACAGCATCACCCTAAGTAATAATAATTATTATTTGAAGATGGGCGTACCTAGACATCGGTGCATTATTGATTGCACATGCATATTGCACATGCGTCCTAAACACTAGAAAAGTGATATAAAAGACCTAGGGTCCTGCGAACCAGGTCTATTACAGGGCTAGGAACCTAGAACGATCTAGCATTTTCATTACAATCGCTTCTGTTGTGCCAGTGTCCTTTGTGATCTTATCCAATTCGCAGTTTTAAAATACGCAGGTAAGTAGGTACCTACCAATGCCCATCTATACTAATAAATAAAATTGGAGTGTCTGTCTGTAATTTCGAAATAACTGCCACATATTAAGCTCATATGGTTCTTGAACGATACCCTAACTGAATCACACATTTTTAAAATTTTTGTCTGTCTGTCTGTCTGTCTGTCTCTCTGTTTGAACGGGCTAATCTTCGGAACGCCTGAACCGATTTTGACGGGATTTTCACAGACAAGTAGAGGATTAATCATCAACTATAAGTACCTTAGATAACTATAGGTGTCAGTAAACTGTACAAGTATCCTGAAAGTGTTTAATCATATAAGTTTACTTAGGTAAGTAGTTTATTATATAGTCTTCTTTGTTAGAGTTCCGTTTTTCCTACCTAGAGTTAGCAACAGCTAGGTCATGATTTTTTTTTTTTTCAAAAAACTATAGCTAAATGTACTAAGCTCTCCAAAGCTGCAATAGCCAGCCAATAGATGCAGTTTCAATTTTTTTTTTTTATAAATATTCCTACACGTTTTTTTGACTGCAAATCTTCGTAACTTCTGAACAGATTTTAATAATAATTTGCTTTCATATTGTGGGTTTTACCCATGCGAAAAATCATAGGTCTATGGTTTTACCCATAAATTTAGTATGTACTAGATCAACAATGACAGATTACCGGTGTTACAAAAAATGAAACGTAAATGTGTGCGTGAAATAGAGTTGTCCTGACTTTAGCATTTGTATTATCGATATTCTTACTGGCGAAATCATAGGTCACTAATGAGTTAGTTTAACGAAGTGAAGTAAAAAGCATCTTATAATTTTAAAAAAGTCAAATACATTTCAAATACACAAATAGTAACAAAGCTAAAGCTAGGTAACAGATTATTATTTATTAATTAAATGACTTGGTGCAGCTACTACGAAATAAACGATTGATAAATCTATATGTATAGGTATATAACGTTGTCAAGAATATAAATGCGTAAGTATGGATGTTTCTGTGTGTTTGTGTTTTTATTACCTCTTCACGCCTTTATTTTTTTAAAGGGTGCAAGTAAATTTAATTTGATTAATTACAATAACACTGTGATATAATGTCTAAGTGACAAGTTAATAAAAATAAATAGTATATATGGCGCTCAATTCATAGCTAATGACCTCCCCGATAAGCACTTAAATACAGTAATGTACGGGTTACCCTTAACCCTGTATATGAAATCTAAGTCACGCTAAATAAAATAAAAATTAGTGAAAATATTTATTTCGTTCTTTTCTTTTATTGGAAAGTACCTAGTGTTTTATATTGTATTTTACATACATCACATGAAACCTATCACATCAAACCTACCGGTAGACACGATTATCGACTATCGATACTTGTGACGTCATTACTTTGTCAATCCCTATCGTAAACAAACGTTTTTAAATTTTACACAAAATATCCAAAAATTCTTCATTTAGCAATGTAATTTGATGATAAGTCTTAAGGGAAACCTATCATCTAAGCTTCCAATAGCTATTTTGCCTAATTTTCAAACAACAAATGATGAAATAATGATTATAAACAATAAGTATAAATAATCAGTAATTACCTGTGAAACGTGTATTTACGCGGATTATAACGTCTTGTAACGTCACATTCGCTCACTGAACAAGACACCATGGTGGCAGAACATAGATTTTACGTTTTAATCGTAAAATTATTTAGTAAATGCAAAAAATCACCTCGACTTGGAACAGGCCGAACTCATAAGGACCGACACTCACGTAAATAATGACTTATCGGCATCTTGTTTCGCTATCTCGCTTTCGCTCGCGGCAGTGGGTCTTATCTAACTACTCTCGCTCCCTCGCTTTGTCAGTCTTTGAGCGAAGCGAAAAATCATAGGTCTATGGTTTTACCTACTGGAGAAATTTGCAGGACTGAAATGAAAGATTGAACTTTTTAAATGAATAGCATTTAACAGGGCTCTCTCCGTCACTCGTTTCATACAATCGTAGTTCCAATTTCATTTGATTATTTACTAAGCAACCAAAGTCCATGTAATTTTGCAGACATATTCTAGAAACTAATATCTGTGTCTGTGGTGTTTTAGATTTTTCTAAAAATATGTAGATTTAAAATTACAGGGGCTCAAAGATTTGTATGAAAATTTTTAAGACCGCGTAACTTTGAAACCGAATATTTTAACAGAAATCTGGAAAACCACAGACATAGATATTAGTTTCTAGAATATGTCTGCAAAATTTCATGGACTTTGGTTGCTTAATATTCAAATAAAATTGGAACTACGTTTGTATGAAACGAGTGAGGGAGAGAGCTCCCTAGTTTCAACTATTAGCGTAGTACACTATCCATGGAGAGAAGTCAGTAATATGCAATCTCTCTGTTACGCAATCGCGTATAAAATATGACAAAGACAAAAAATCAGTGGGCGTTATCCATTTTGAGTCATCAACCAGTTACAAACGAAACTAGGATAGAGTATAGATACAATAGTAGGTATATAGGTAGGGTATCTCGTTGGTTGTTTTTGTATATGTATCAGATTATTTTATTACAGAATTAATACATCAAAGGACATACTTCAACATTATGAAATATGCCTACATGGACGCTGAAGAAAACGGAAAGGCCCTTGGACTCATGAAGGTTTTGAGAACAAACTGTGCATTATACGTCACAATAATCTATAGCGGTATTCAATGGTTTGGTTGTAATAATTGAAATATGAATTAACTGTTTTTAATTCTACTTGCATCAAATATAATATAATATCTTCCGACGTTTCCGTTTATTTACCCCCTTTAAATATAAAAAGGATCAAGATTAAAAAATGGTTTTATTTTAGACTAGTGACCCGTCATGAATTCGCAAGGGTAGCTTATTATAATTTTCTAAGGATCTCTAAAATGTATAGCTTTCTACTGGTTTGGAAAGAATTTTCAAAATCGATTCAGCAGTTCCAGAGATTACTGTCTACAAACAAACTTACAAACTTTACCTCTTTATAATATTATTAGTAACTATTTTAGATGGATAAAAGTCGCAGGGGATGACTAAGGGTGGGGCGGAAGGGACGGTCGTCCGCCCTTGTCCTGGGGTTTCCAAAGCTGGAAAATTCTTATTAGCCAATTTTGTTTAGGTACTAAATATTGACCAGTTTGTAGAACGGGCGTAGGAAACTACTATGATTTTATTCTACAAAAGTTAATAGAAATTGTGCTTGCTTTGGTCGTGGAATACAAGCTCAAGACCTTCTATTTTTAAAACTACTGGGTAATTAGGTACCAACCACCACGCCACGGGATCCATTAGAAAAGGGGTTTAAAATTATGTTCTCCTGAGGAAAAATCAATAGCAAAAGTGACTTCTTATAAATTGAATGAATTTTGCCTTAAGAATCCATAAGAGTAAGTTTTTAACAAGTCACTTCTTCTATTGATTTGATATAAGGCGTAAACGTTTCAGGAACTTTCCAGGCTGTAGATTGCCTTGTTCTGCCAAGGAATTGGGAAAAGGATCACTACGTTTTATCTCAAAAAATTAAAGACTTCCTATGGGCGTTTTAAAAACTTCAATCCAACGGGCATTATTCAGAATAGTAGTAAATAAATGTTGTTCCAAAACCAGGTGATGTTTAAAAACAACTTGACACTCTCCACAGTGTTCAGGTTTCAAAAAACAGTAAATAAGTACTCTCATTACTTTTGAACAGATTCTAGCACAGAAGTCCGATTTTATGACAGCGCCATCTATGAGGCTTTTAAGGAAGACGCCTTGGAAAATACCATGGACTTACGATTTTTTCGCTAATGGAAAATACACATCGAGTAGAGTGTACTTAATATTTAACCCCCGACCCAAAAAGAGGGGTGTTATAAGTTTGACGTGCTGTCTATCTGTGTATCTGTGTATCTGTCTGTGCCATCGTAGCTCCTAAACTAATGAAACGATTTTAATTTAGTTTTTTTTTGATTGAAAGGTCGCTTGATCGAAAGTGTTCTTAGCTATAATCCAAGAAAATCGGTTCGGCTGATTGAAAGTTATCAGCTCTTTTCTAGTTAATGTAACCTTCACTTGTTGGGGATGTTATAAATTTTTAATTTACACTTGTATATCATTGTTTTGAAGTAAGTTATAAGTTTAGTAGAGAATAGACGCTGATTATACAAAATAATCGATATGTTAAATTTTCTTGGCTTTCACTCAAGGAATTCTTCTTAAGACTATCAAAGAACTTGCTATTTTATAATAATAGGCGCTTCTTAAACTCCAAACTTCGATCGTAAGAAGAGCTATCATGTGTTCCGTAGGCGTTCGTAATTAAAATAATTACTGAGTACTCGAACTTCGAGTACTCAGTATACTTATATACTTATTAGATTAGTCATAGACTTACATATTACTTCCAGTCTCGAAGTAATACATATATAAGTCTATGTAAGTATTATACACTGTACTATTTACTTGAGTTATAATTATTTTTGCCACGTCTGGGCAAAGGTCTTCCTCCGATTTTTCCACCATTCTCTACTCGGTGCTTCTTTGGGCCACGTAACTGTTTTTAGGGTTCCGTACCTCAAAAGGAAATACGAAACCCTCATAGGATCACTTTGTTGTCTGTCTGTCTGTCTCTCCGTCGTGTCTGTCAAGAAACCTATAGGGTACTTCCCGTTGACCTAGAATCATGAAAGGTAGGTAAGTAGGTCTTATAGTAGTCAAGTACAGGAATAAATCTGAAAACCGCGAATTTGTGGTTACATCATTAAAAAAAAAGGCTTAAATTAATAATAAAATTTATAAGTATTTAAGTATTTTTAACATTTGTGAAAATCTGTTTTAAACCAAAAAAAAAATGTGTTTCAATTTTCAAAATAAGATAACTATACCAAGTGGGATATCATATGAAAGGGCTTTACTTGTACATCTTAAAACAGATTTTTATTTATTTTTATGTATAACAGTTTTTGATTTATCCTGCAAAATGTTGGAAAAAATACCCGAGTACGGGACCCTCAGTGCGCGAGGCGGGAACTTTTTTAAGGAAATCAGCGTGCTTTTGAGATTTTTTAGAGAGAGAAGTTAGACTTGAAATGAAACAAACGCAGTTTAAATTAATAAAATGCTTTATTAATATTAAGAAGTAAGTATATTATTAGGTATAACAATTCGTTTTATCATGTGTTAAGTATCTAATTAATTTAATTTACAAACGTTTAAATTATGGACTTGATCCAGATTAACAAAAATATGACAAAATACCTAGTGGTAATTTTTTTTTGTTTTATTCATGGCTAAAACAAAGTGTATGTACTACCATGTTATAAACATTCGGTGGTTTAAATAAATTACTATTAGAGCGTAAATAGCTGGGCCTCATTTTTACGATTTATCGCGTTGTATCATGGCGAATATTATGATTCGGACTCACAGTGACATGTTACAATAATAATAAATGATTATCAAACTAACAAATTCATACCAATATAAGTATTATGAATAGGTGCCAAGAGGTTTGAACGTTGTGGTATGTGGCTGGCATGTGAACGAATCGCCATTTTTTTTTATTTTTTAATTACGTGGCACAGTAAAACTTGTATAAATCCATTACATATATAAATTACCAAAAATGCCATGAAAATCCCATTATTAAGATAATTGGACATAAAACCCCAAGTAGTAGGTGTACAAATTTTATTGTGCCATAAAAATAAAATGCCGAGCTGCCCACTATGCTATTAAAAGCTTACAAACCCCTTTGACCTCAGAAAATTTTGAGGTTTGTTACTTATCGTACTGATGATAAAGTCAAAATCATAAGGCCCCACAATAAAGGCAATAAAAGCACTAAACGGTGGTTCATTATTATGTTAGTGGTGATTGTGTTTGGTATTTTAACGGATCAAAAACATTTATTAATAAAAAATCTAAGAAAGATATTAAGTTTACCCAGGTAGAAAAACTTGTATTAAGTAATTGAACTAAGAATGTTTTAAAAATAAAAGTTATTGTTATAATTATTTTATGCTGCTATTTTAGCGATTTTCATAGATTTTATACATACTAAATATTACAGAAGAATGTTGACATCTGACCACTTCATTCACTTCAACCATTCTAGTAAAATATATTAATTATATTATTAATAATAATTAATAATAACCAACACTTTAACAAATGAAAGAAAAAGAAATCCATTTTTATTACATGTTATTCTACAAGTACATTGTTTAACATACTATCTTTAAAGGTGGTAAATAACTACAGGATTTAAGGGTAGGTTATCATTTTGAAGTCATTTTTTTTAAGGAGTTAAAGTTAATAAAATAAGGCTTTTAAATACCCCAGCCTTGGGCTGCTCTAACAGCGATAGGGACACATAATATTTATAGATATTTTTGAAGTTCTGAACGAATGATTTCTTTGCAAGACTTTTACAAATACGCTAATATTTCAACCCAATTTTGGTACACTAAAAAGATTTTAAGTGCACAATAATAATTTTGCATGAAGATACATAATATACCTACTATGCTAACGGATGCCAAAATGTGGCCCGCATGTTGTAACCCTTAGTAATCTGTACTTAAATACCTTTTAACACATTTTTGGAAAATCTAATCTTAACCTAACTTATTCCTAAGCATATTATTAGGAAGCTTTTACGTTTATTCATGCGAAGTTTAAAAAATATTGCAGAGATCACAGACTAGATTCTACATAAAAAAAACTTAATTATTGTTCTATTTAATGGACGCAACATTTTTTTTTTGTTCTTGAATTTTTGAGAAATATTTTTCCAGGCAAACGCCAAGCAAATGCAAAAATCTATAAATTCCATGCTTATTGTTATTTATTAAAATTTTACATGTAATTGTAAAGGTCAAGGCATAATGCGGCAGAGATTAAGCACAGCGTTGCGTCGCGCCGCGTCAAATTCGCCGAACACAAGGCGTGCGTTGTGGCTCATTCGCTCGAAATGATTTGGCCGCCGACTGACTATGGTCTGTCAAAAGCTTGAATCCAATACAACCCACAATTTTTAACAGGGCTCTCTCCGTCACTCGTTTCCACTCGTTTCATACAATCGTAGTTCCAATTTCATTTGAATATTAAGCAACCAAAGTCTATGAAATTTTGCAGACATATTCTAGAAACTAATATCTGTGTCTGTGGTGTTTTAGATTTTTCTAAAAATATGTAGTTATAAAATTACAGGGGCTCAAAGATTTGTATGAAAATTTTTAAGACCGTGTAACTTTGAAACCGAATATTTTAACAGAAATCTGGAAAACCACAGACATAGATATTAGTTTCTAGAATATGTCTGCAAAATTTCATGGACTATGGTTGCTTAATATTCAAATGAAATCGGAACTACTATTGTATGAAACGAGTGGAAACGAGTGACGGAGAGAGCCCTCTAACCAAATTCTAGGTTATACAAAAATGTTAAAAAATATAGTCCCTTTGAACATTTTTAACCCGAGCTCCAGATTGATCTCGTACATTACGTAGCAGAATTTAATTGTTTAGAACATGCTAGTATGTATTTTATTTTATTTATTAATTTATTTTATAGATTAACACATTATTTCACCTCTACCACATTACGTCTTGATGCTTATTTTAGTTTTGATAATAATTTTACTCTTTTACACAATAATTACATTATATTCACAGTCTACGTTTACGTTTTTTTGCTTGGCAATTTTTAGCCCTAATGTTAATCGTTTTAGACATTATTTGTTTTTTTTTTAATTTTGTTTTGGACGTTATCACTTCAATATAAAGACTGTCCAATGTTCAATATAAGGCTGTCTTTACTTCCGTATAAAAACTAAGGCACGTTGTATTTTGATTGTCGCTTCAATTTAAAATCGCCTCATTATATAGTTAAAGATTGTAAGATTCTTTAGTAAGTATATAATTTGGAATTTTGTTAAATAATAATTTGGAAATGTGAAATAATATGTCAGATTAGTCCAAATAAAATTACGAAATATTACTTTTTTAGCCTCATCTAAAAATTATTAGTATATGTATCTATGTGCAAGTTATTCTTTGAAAAATAATATTAAATTCCTTATGTTAAGTTTCTTTAACTTCATATATTATTAACTTGTTAAGTTCATAAGCACTCAATAATAAACAATTTTAAGTAAAATCTAAGTTGAGGTAAAGATTATATTGAGAGATCCTTTCCACATTTTATGTTATCAATGTTTTCTTAAACTACTTATAAATTAACTGCATCAAACTCTGTCCAGGACATAAGCGTAAAAAAGGACAGATTTAAAAAACTAGTTTCTTCTTATGACAAATACAAAGCTTAAAAAGCTACACTTATAATATTAAAAATTATTAAATATTTAATAAATTGGTTCTCTTTTATAATTTAGAACTTGATACTTCGTACAGGCTATGTATTATAATATGTATTAACCGCCTGGTACATTGAAGAAGAGTAGAAGTGAAGCGGCGCGTCTTTTCTAAAATGTGGCAAAATTACACTGACCTTTATCGCCACTATATAATATACAAATTTTTGTAAATGAAAATGAAGGAGAACCGTGCCAATTTGTTTTGGTTTGTTGAGTTAGTTCCTTACAAATACGAACACTATATAGTGGCAATAAGTTTGGTTTACTTTGCAACATTTAAGAAGACGCGACGTTTTGCGTCGACTCTGCGGCAATGTGGCTTGAGCCTAAGTTTTATTTTATGAACTAATTTTCTTTGTCACTCAATGCAGCGTCACCGTGTTTCCTTAACGTCCAGTAATCTGAAACAAAGAAAAAGAAACTGTGAGTCAAAATTAACAAATAAAAATTTATAACACTCCCGACAAGTGAAGGTTACAGTAACTAGAAAAGAGCTGATAACTTTCAAACGGCTGAACCGATTTTCTTGGTTTATAGCTAAGACACTCTCGAACAAGTCACTTTTCAAATAAAAAAAACTAAATTGAATTTGGTTCATTAGTTTAGGAGCTACGATGCCACAGATAAATACACAGATACACACGTCAAACTTATAACACCCCTATTTTTAGGTCGGGGGTTAACTACAAACTAAACTTAAAGATATAGCAGCTGTTGAGATCAAAATGCGAAAAACTAAGACCCAAAAAGAGTCAGTTGGGTCAGGGGTTAAAGAGAAAAATGTTCTGAGTCCCGAGTTCGATTCCCGGTGTGATAAGTCTATTGCTATCCCTTTCTTAATGCTCCCTGCGGAAAAAGATAACACTATAGATTTAGACCTGTCAATTTAATTCAGACTAGCGACCCGTCCCGGCTTCGCACGGGTAGCTTATTATCTTATTACAATTTTCGCAAGGATTTCTATTTTTTTTTAACCCCCGTTAAAAATAAATAACTTTAATAAACAGCTGAACCGATTTCCTTGGATTATAGCTAAGAACACTCTCGATCAAGCCATCTTTCAAACAAAAAAAACTAAATTAAAATCGGTTCATTAGTTTAGGAGCTGCGATGCCTCAGACAGATACACAGATAGACACGTCAAACTTATAACACCCTTCTTTTTGGGTCGGAGGTTAAAAATCGTATCAAGCGGTTCAAGCGCAAATCTTTTGTCATCTCAAAAAAAGAAATAATTTTTTCCAATTTGTATAATCTTGCAGTAAAGTGCATTAAATATTGAACAGTGCATTAATTTTACTTTTTTTGAACACTTAAAATATATTTTATTATAAATAATTAAGCGAATACAAAATGGCGATCGCGTTGTAAAATTTAACGACAGTTGATCGACGTTTACGATTATTTACGGCGCCATAAAAATCGACACGACAAAGGTTAAAATAAATCGATACTCCAAATCGATATCTGAAAAGGCTGGTCGATTTTTTGGGATTAAAATCATTTAGGAGAAACATCGAAATTTACTTTTGTTCAAATTAATAAATGTATAATCCCTCTATTAATGTATAGTTTATTAGCATCGTTAACTTGCATTTAATTTGAATTTAATAAGATATGTTGAAACAATACAAAAATATGTTGGTAGCTGATGCCTGCGACTTTTTTTTTTATTCACTATACGCAAGCGCTTGACCACAATCACACCTGATGGAAAGTGATGATATGGTCTAAGATGGAACGCGTTTACCTAGAAGGTGCCTATTCACTCTTGTTCTAAAGATACCCGGATTGTGTACAGTTTTCCCTTCCAATTTCAATATAGATACTTTCAAGTCATCTTCTAGGTAAGAACGACCCTATCATCACTTGCCAGCAGGTATGATTGCAGCCAAGCGCAAGTGTTTAAATAATTTTTTTTTTTAAATCTCGTTGGTAATCATTCTCAAAATGTTTTCACTAACATAAACCTAGAACAAAAGTTACGAAGACTAAGGTTTCGTTGAAACTAAAGAATTGAATTGAGTAGGTAAGCAGCTTTTGCGGTACTGTTTTATAATGTACAATGTATTTTCATACATATGTATATGTATGAAAATATTTATATAGACAGACAACCATAGTTTTTATTTCCCAGATCATTTTCCTAACTATTCTTTAGTAATAAAGTTAGAGTAGATCGTATAACCAATGCATAGAGTTGCACTTTAGAAAAGTGAAGAAATAAAAGATGTGCTTTATGTAACTTGACCGTATGCGTGAGCTTCGCTTTAGTATAGGGCACAATTCCAGTACACTTGCTATACTCGTAAAGCGAAATGGAAGCTAAAGGTAAATAAAGGTTTCCTAAGATAATAGCCAAAGATCACACTATCACACTTCACACTAATATTATAAAGGCGAAAGTTTGTATATATGTGTGTGTGTGTGTGTGTGTATGTTTGTTACTCCTTCACGAAAAAACTACTGGATGGATTTGGCTGAAATTCGGAATGGAGATAGATAATATCCTGGATTAGCACATAGGCTACTTTTTATCCCGGAAAACCAAAGAGTTCCCACGGGATTTCGAAAAACCTAAATCCACGCGGACGAAGTCGCGGGCGTCAGCTAGTAGTACAATAAACATGTGTAAGCTATACAGACATACTTTGATATTATCCAAATGTAAATATAAAAGGAATGACTATCTATAAACATACAGCTCAAACGGGCTGAAATTCGGCATGCAGATAGCTATTATGACGTAGACATCCGATAGGGAATTATAAAATGAGCAGAAGGAAAACATTGTTAGGAAACCTGCATGCGTGAGAGTTTTCCATATTGTTCTCAAAGGCTGTGAAGTCTGCCAATCTGCACTTGGCCAGCATGGTGGCCTACGGCCTACGTTCTTCTCACTCTAAGCGGATACCCGTATTCAGTAGGGGGCTAGTGACCAATTGAGAGTGATGATGACGAGTAGTAATAACAGGACAACGGACTGTTGTCATCCGAGGACGATAGTTCGTTCCTCTACGCTTATCTTTGTCAGAAAATAGCCTCAATAGCTCAACGGTTGAGGAGCGGACTCAATTCCGAAAGGTCGCCGGTTCAAACCCCACCCGTTGCACTATTGTCGTACCTACTCCTAGCACAAGCTTTACGCTTATTTGGAGGTGAAAGGGGAATTTTAGTCATGAATAGCATAACTAATATTCTGTAAAATAAAATTCTCGCTTAGTATAGTATCGCTCGGTTAGTGGAACGTCATAGGGTTGGTTTACTTTGAAGCACCGCAGGTATTATGTTAATCTTATCAGAAATCAGCGCGTCTTGATTTGCACGTGATATTGTGTTACCCGAGCGGCGTGGGTACTGGTTCTTGGTAAAATAACAATTGAATGTAGGAAAGGTGTTCATGAGTTGTATTGTATTCTGTAGATGATGCGTTTGTGTTGAGGTACGATGATTGCAGGTACGATGAGAGCAACCGCCGAGTTTCTTGTTCGTTCTTCTCGGTAGGAACGGCATTCTGAACCAGTGGTAAATTATTTGACGATTCAAAAGCACTTGTAAAAGTCTAATTGAATAAAAATCTATTCTATTCTATTTATAATACCTACTTTATCTTCCACACATAGCATATCTGTTGAACTACTTCCATCACACTAATATTATAAACGCTAAAGTTTGAGTGTGTGTATGTATGTTTGTTACTCTTTCACGCAAAATCTACTTAACGGATTTGGCTGAAATTCGGAATGGATATGGATTATACCTTGGATTAACACTTAGGCTACTTTTTATACCGGAAATAAAAGCATTCTTACGGAAAAAATATTTTTTTCTAACCTATACAAGATATTTTATACAATAAAATAATGAAAACAGATTTCGAAGAAATATTATTGCACATTGAATAATATTATGTATTATCTAGCATAGGTACTACAGTTTTCGCATTATTTACTATGTCATTGGATAGTAGGTATAGAAAGCACGCAAAAAACAAGCTTTTTGAGTTTTGCAGTTTTAATCTTGCCGAGAGATCTTGCTATTATACAGATACTGACATAATTAACGTAGGTAGTACTAGGTACCTACTAGTCTACATGTAGGTTTTCACTAGTTGTACTACTAAGAAAATATTCACAAATACCATCTGAGTGAAGCTGTGCTTCTACCTACTACGTCGAGATTATTAGTGCTTGAGTAGGCTCTATGAGGGTAGCCTACCTTACTACTCATGCAAACTTTTTCTGAAAACATTGACTAAATGAAAAATCTGCTAGGTACCTGCCTACTTTAATTTGGAATTATCGATCCGATACCTCAATCACTCTATTTGCCTACCTATTTTGTGTATTCAAATGAGAACGCAAACAGAATGAAGCTAAAAACGGACAATGCACATTGCATACGGTCTACCTACAAAACCTACTAGGTTACTACATAAATGCATGTAGTAAAGCCATAGTAAAACGATTGCAAGCTCTATTTGATAAACGAGACAAAAGAAACTATCTAACCAGGTTAGAGAGAGACGGCAACAAACCTGTTCCAAGCCGGTGTCTGACACAGAGTAAAAAAACCAAGAAAAAATAAAACATGGACGTATTTTATTAAGCCCCGCTACCTGAGTTACGCGGTAACATTGTTGGTAGAAATGAAATGAAGTTTTTTTTAAAACACAATGTGGTTTACCGATCTTTGTTTGACTGTTTGTTCGGTTTGTTCCTTTTCGAAATTCGAAATTGAATTTGAGATCCTCGCGTTTGTTATCTGTTGTCGAGTTGAGGGTTTTATTAATTTTTTTAGTTGGTTTTTAATTAATGTAAACAGCCTAAAGATGGGGTTTTTGATTAAATATTTCATGTTGTTTTCGTTGTTTAATCGATTTATTTAGAAAAACTTTTTGTAATGTATGACATTCGGTGCGACAAAAATGAAATTTAAAATGAAATAAGCAAAAAAATTTAAGATTAGTACCTACAGATAAGAAATGCAGTCTTGTTTAAGTATTGAAGGACACAATAAAAAGTAAAACAGATTTTGATTAAATTAGAATTTTTTGGAATATCATACCTACTTTTTTTGAAAAGAAGATTCATGATTAAAAAGAAATAAAAATAAAAACATTATATTTTATCCTCAGATAGATATTTATAGATGCATTAAGCAGATTTATATCAACGAAATCCACATAATGTACCTACCTATCTATGTATAGCGTCGTCTTAGAGTGAAAACCTCGGGAATGCATTTTTGTTGCTCAAATTTATTTAATTGCGTTTCTAGGAAGAAAACCTCGCAACGCACATCCTGATCTGACTAATTTGTTCATTCGATACTCGTAACTAGAAACTCGTAAATACTCGCTTCTAATTTTACAGCACGCAGTTTTTTCTTCCTCCTGAAAAGTTACTTCTTTTACACTTACGAGGTTTTCACTCTAAGCCGTCGATATAGCAAATTGCAGCTCACTAAAAGCTTAGGACGATAAAAAAGATTTTATGATTACTTACAAGGATAAATACGTGGTGGAAATCGCCCAAAATAATATTAAGTCTGGCAGGTAGTAACGTACTATGTATTTATGTAGGTATATAGGTGTGATATTATGGTAAAACTTTCATGTTTTATTCTTTAACACCTTTGAATAATTTTAAAATTATGTAAAACAATGCCTTGGATTATTGCAATTTTATTTTTTTACTTACCTCTTTTATTTTTTATTTTTTAACACCTTTGAATAATTTTAAAATTAAGTAAAACAGTGCCTTGGATCATTGCAATTTTATTTTTTAACTTCTTTGTTTTATTAACCCCCGACCCAAAAACAGGGGTGTTATAAGTTTGACGTGTGTATCTGTGTATCTGTCTGTGGCGTCGTAGCTCCTAAACTAATGAACCGATTTTGATTTAGTTTTTTTTGTTTGAAAGGTGGCTTGATCGAGAGTGTTCTTAGCTATAATCCAAAAAAAATCGGTTCAGGCCGTTTGAAAGTTATCAGCTCTTTTCTTGTTACTGTAACCTTCCTTCACTTGTCAGGAGTGTTATAAATTTTTAATTTACACTTGTCGTTGCTATTGTTGTTTAATTTAATTCCTCATATGCATTGCTAAGGATTGGAATACTCTTCCACGATCTGTGTTTCGTAATTCCTGCCAATAATTTGATCTGGGTGTTTTTAAAACAAGAGTGAATAGGCATCTTATAGATGAACGCGTCGCATCTTAGGCCACATCATCACTTTCCATCAGGTGTGAAAGTGGTCAAGCGTGTGGCTATAATGAATTATAAAACAAGTTTTTTTGGTGTAGCTTAGATTCTCCGAAGTGAACATACAACATACAGCCTTCCAAGAAACGCCTAAAGCGATCCAAGTCGCAAATCATTAGTGAATTAAAGCTGGTATTATTGAGACTTGATTGCTGCTGCTCATGCTATGGACGTAAGGACGTAAGGTTGATTCAAACTTAATTATAACTAGCTGATGCCCGCAGCTTCGCCCGCGTGGATTGGTCAGATCCCCTGCAGCATCAGGATTGAGGAGTTGGACTCCAAATTTTTTATGAAACAATGTCGCAAAGTTCCTCTATCGATTAAAAAAGAAATGACGCAAATCGGTTCAGAAATCTCGGAGATTTCTGTGTACATAGGTAGAAAAACACAACTCCCTTTTTGAAAGTCGGCTAAAAAAGTAGCCTATGTTACACCCTGGTCAATCTTCTACTTGTCTGTGAAAATCCCGTCAAAATCGGTTCAGCCGTTCCAAAGATTAGCCTTTTCAAACAGACAGACAGACAGACAGACAAAAATTTTAAAAACGTGTGATTCAGTGTTGGTATCGTTCAAATAACCATATGAGCTTAATAATATGAGGTAGTTATTTCGAAATTACAGACAGACACTCCAATTTTATTTATTAAGTATAGATAAGGATAAAGATTTTATACAACTCCAGATAGGCAAAGCTCATTCTTGTACTATTTTATTTAAAAAAAAACCGGTCATGTGCGAGTCAGACTCGCGCACTGATGGTTCTGTACTCGGGTATTTTTTCCAACATTTTGCACGATAAATCAAAAACTATTATACTTACATAATAATAAATAAAAATCTGTTTTAGGATGTTCAGGTAAAGCCCTTTCATATGATACCCCACTTGGTATAGTTATTTTATTTTGAAAATTGAAACACATTTTAATTTTTTTTTAATGATATGACTATAAATTCGCGGTTTTCGGATTTATTCCTGTACTTGTGCTATATGAATTACCTACCTGCCAAATGATTCTAGGTCGACGGGAAGTACCCTATAGGTTTCTTGATAGACACGACAGACAGACAGACAGACAGACAGACATAATAAATAAAAATCTGTTTTAATATGTACAGGTAAAGCCCTTTCATATGATACCCCACTTGGTATAGTTATTTTATTTTGAAAATTGAAACATTTTAATTTTTTTAAATGATATGACTATAAATTCGCGGTTTTCGGATTTATTCCTGTACTTTTGCTATATGAATTACCTACCTGCCAAATGATTCAAGATCGACGGGAAGACCCTATAGGTTTCTTGATAGACACGACAGACAGACAGACAGACAGACACACTTTCGCATTTATAATATGAGTATGGATATTTTAATTATTATGTTTTCATCAACTTATGTAGGTACAATGTTTCTTGCAAGTAAATAATTTTATTTCATTTCATTTACATTTTCGGGAAGTTTAAAGTTGTTTGAATAATCAATATTTGATATCACGAAACCCTAAAAGCGTAAAAGTAATTTACACTTATTACTTTTTGGTCCTCGAATGTTTTACGTGCACGTGCAGCCACTAACAAGATTAAAGTTTTTTTAATCTCGACATGACTAACTTTATGCCTGTTACTCGACAGTTCAACCAAGCGAGTCATTTGAAATTAAAGCTTAGGTAGGTGCGGTCTGCCTACCTACTTATTTTATTCATTTTTAACAATTTTTTGGACTGAGGCAGTGTCAGAAAGGGATAAACGAAAATTAAATCAAGATTTGCCAAATTAAAGCATCTTAGATTCTACTTTTTTAATGGGATTGCCCAAAAAAAAAGACTGTATTTTCAGGGTTCTTATATAGGCTGAGATCTATTTATAGAACGAACTTTGACTTAGGACACAGTTAAAACGAGACAGCGTCATATCGCTGACATAAATCTATCTCGTTTTAAGTTTTTAACTGAAACTTAAGTCTGAACAAAGTCAAAGTAATACCTATGTACGTAGGGCAGGCCAGTCGTATTCTATAATTTTTTTAAAATTATTAATATATTATAAATAAAATTATAAATAACTTATAATAATAATAGCAATGTAGCTAGATAATGGTGTTTTAAAATATAATAACGCACCACTATCTAGCTCATTCTATTTCTAGATTTAAAAAAAATTCAAAACCAGATTAAAAGCTGTGTTTTAATATGAAGTGAATTAATTTTATGTTAACAAACAACATAAAGCATATTATCTAGAATCTAGACTAAAGATATAAATAAAAAATATAACGTTACATAAAAATAAAATTAGCATAAATTAATTTTTAAGAGATTCTTCATTATACTTATAATATATTGGTATTTTGTACATTCTTAATTAAAATAAAATTGGATATCTTTTTTAAGCACCAGACACACAGAGGCCGTCATAAGCGGTCCGGGTCGAATTCGAACGAAAATTTTGGAATAGCTTTTCTATGAGACTCGTAAGGGTGCATTTCCACTGAAGCGGAGCGAAGCCGAAAAGTTGATTAATAATACGAGTTAGAACCGGTTTCCCCGCGGAGCGGAGAGATGTTTTCAGTCGACCAACCGCCGGTTTTCTCAAAACTGCTCTTTCGACTTATTGCAGTGTCATTTCAATGATACCAAGTCATAAGTCAGTAGTCATGAACTGTTAGCGAATAGTTACATTTTACAAGTGTAAATTAAAAATTTATAACACCCCCGACAAGTGAAGGATACAGTAACTAGAAAAGAGCTGCTAACTTTCAAACGGCTGAACATGGGCTGAACTGATTTTCTAGGATTATAGCTATCCAAAGTATCTGAGTTTTCCAAAACATTGTTTTCAAAGTTTTCAAATAAATAATTATGTATCTAGGTAACGTCCATCTCGACAGCTTGACATTTGTCAATTGACATAATATTATGAACCTAACGGTCAGTTAACCTTCTTTTCTACAAGAAAACTAGAAAAGAGCTCATAACTTTTAAATGGCTGAACCAATTTTTTTGGATTATAGCTAAGAACACTCTCGATCAAACCACCTTTCAAACAAAAAAAACTAAATTAAAATCGGTTCATTCGTTTAGGCGCTACGATGCCACAGACAGATACACAGATACACAGATACACAGACACACAGATACACACGTCAAACTTATAACACCCCTCTTTTTGGGTCGGGGGTTAAAAATTGAACTTTGCGCGGCAAGTAACATATGGAATTTGTTGATTTGCAGCACTGCCAATACCGTGGTGTCTCGCACGTAAAACGAACGTTAAAGGTCTTGCAATTTTTTTTTTTAAATTGTAATAAAAAATTAGCTTTTGCCTGCAATCTTACCTGGGATCAGTGACGATGCAGTCTAAGGGCTAACCTGGAATGGGCAGTTTTTACTAAACCCATATACTTTGGTTTCTATACGGCATCGTACATGAAGGGAATGCTAATATGTGCAGGATAGGGTACGGTACTACGGTTGCAAACAAGCCGTGAATTTTTTACTCCGCTATAATCTTTGTGTGTAGCATGCTTTAAGGTTTGTTTACCAGCACGCTTTCTTGCTTTGCATGTATACCGTTAGGTTAAGGTTCTTGACCTTATGATTATGAGTAAATACAACACGTACATAAAAGTATTAACAAGAAGTTTGTTTAGTAGGTTGCTTTTCTTTTTTTTTTGCCTTATTTTCCTAGACAGAAAAAAACCTTATTTCAGTCTTAACTTGGATAATTATTTAGATTTTTTTAAATAAGTATTCAAAATAGATCGAGTCTCAAAATCATGTACCTATCCAGTAGGTACTGAACCTTATCATGTCATGAAAACTTTTTTTTTAATTTATTTATCAGCAGTTTGTTGGCGACTCATAAAGGATTACACCGTGCCATTTACTTATTTACATACATTGTTCACAGATTATGATAAAAATACTGATCTCAAACTCGAATCAAACCCGGAACCTCGTTCCGAATAAGAATTTGTTACCTCTGCGCCAGAAAGATTGAATTCGAGTCGATTTTTAATAGGGGTCTCTCCGTCACTCGCTCCATACAAACGTAGTTCGTCTCTCATTGGAATAATAACCAATCATACTCAATGGAATTTTGTAGAAACGTTCCGGGAACTAATATCTATGCCTGTGGTTTTCCAGATTTCCGTTAAAATATTCGGATTCAAAGTTACACTGTCTTAAAAATTCACATACAAATCTTTGAGCCCCTGTAATTTTAAAACTACATATTTTTAGAAAAATCTAAAACACCACAGGCACAGATATTAGTTTCTAGAATATGTCTGCAAAATTTCATGGACTTTGGTTGCTTAATATTCAAATGAAATTGTGACTACGATTGTATGGAGTAAGTGACGGAGAGAGCCCTGGGCCCTGTTAATACTTATTCATGAGCAAAGTCAAGAAAAACCTTGCATTCAAAAGTGAAGGCAAGTCAAAGTTTATAATTCTTCGGCACGCGTTCGCAGAACCACTGAGCACTTGAAAGCTGTCATCAAAGCCCAAAGTGGAATATAAAGCTGCTCACACACTGCCGCAAGAATCTTAATGCTTTCTCAAAGAGCCACAACTCGTTTCTCATAGCTGAAAATTCTAATACTACGTCATAATATTAACGATTTTCAGTACTGACTACGTCTGAGCCCAAAATAGAGTTTACTGTGGTAGAGTCGAAAAGATTTTTTTTTAAATAAAACCCATAGGTATGAAATTTAACTAGTATTACTTATTCGGAGCATAAAAAGGAAACTCTGAAAGTCTCTGGCTCGCTTCGCTTGCCATCTTCCTTCTTCGCTCCACACGGCCTCGAAGGTTCGTTTTAGTGAGTTACATGGTTTCGCTTTACAAAAACATTCTAGGGATAGGATTTAAGACTGCGTGAATATCGTGAAGTCGGGGTTAGATTTTATTCCAGGCTCCGTAGGAGGTGTTTCGGCTACCGAAAGTATACTTGATATTTCTTCTTAACTCCCTTCCGAACGTCCGTTTTTCCTACCACTTATAACTTAAATACCTTAAAGGCAAGAGTGAATAGGTATCTCCTAGGCAAGCGCGTTCGCACTCAGATCTCATAATTGCTTTCTTGGCATGATTATCGTCATGCCCAAGCCAATCCTATATATGAAAACCGGCAAGTGTGAGTCAGACTCGCGCACCGAGGGTTCCGTACTCGGGTGTTTTAATTTAAATAAATGAAAATCTGTTTTAGAATGTACAGATGGATAGACAGACAGATAGACAGACGGACCGAAAGACAGACAGACAACAAAGTGAATCCTAATCGGACGGAATCCTAAAAATAAACCTCGGTTTCAGGCTTTGACTCTACCGCGGCCTGCCTTGAGGCATTGTATAAGGCTCTTGCGGATTGTCCCATAGTATGCCGTTAGCTTAATATTACTCGTTATGAATATGATTATGTCTGTTTGTCCAGCCGAGTAATAAATTCTCGTTCATTTGAAACAGTGTTTGTTTTAATTAAAAGATTTTAGTCTAGTTTTGATGGTATGGAATGGATGGAATTTTCTAATTGGAATATTTTCTAAAAATAATTACGTATTTATTGAACTAGCTTTTTACGGTAATAGACTACAGGCCCATGTTTAAAAATGGGTGGGTCATATGAACCACCAGGTGACGTATACAGGACGATATAAGAGCATAAAATAATAAGTTTCAGCACTATGCCGTCACTTGTAAGCTGTCCAACAGAGTGCTGGTGAGAATTGAAAAGTGCAGGTAGAGTGAGTACATTTTGGTCATATATTTTTGTACGGCATTTTTACCATCGATAGATCCATGAAAAATAATAAGAAAGCGCGCAGTGCCGTAAAAAAATGGTGCGCCACAAAGTCAGTAAATGTTTTGATTTTCTGACAATTTCCGGGGTAAATTTGGTCATTTAATTCTGTACGGCACTAGTTTCATACTGTTTCAATACAGCCTCTAATCCATTATTCCGCAACGCCGTACAAAAATCATGCGACAAGGGGAAAAAATTGAGGGTAGCAACCCCCTCTCTTTCCGTGGTCCGGGGGGTGATTTGAGAAAGTACGGCTTTGGTTCCAAAACATTATCTAGCACTCAAAAGTACTATTAAAAATAATGCCGTAAAAAAATTAGTGTTCATTTGAATGTGTATCAATAATTATCTTAATTTCATGGTATACTTGATTTTTAAAGCTGTAAAATCATTTGACTCTGTACGGCAACTTTTTTTTTAACATGATAGTGTAAAATACTATTGTTATATAGTATTGCCGTTCAAAAGAAACTGTTCTAAAAAAAATTATAGATAAATACACTGAAATTTTTCAAATTATTGCAAAAGTTTAAATATTCATAGATTAATAAAATATAGCAATTTTCTACGCTTTTCCCTTGTTTTAAATAGTATTAAGATAAATAAATTAGGAAAAAATTATGCCGTACATTTTAATGCAGACCATATCTTTTAGGCTGATGAAAATGACGCTACCATTTTAAGGGTAGTACTTTATGGCCATCTGATACTGTACGGCATTAACATATTTTTGAAGAGAACAATTGATAATATGATAAAATCACTATGCCGTCTAACTGAAGTGAACGGGTGTGTATATAATATCCACATCCCCTACAAACCTTTGGACCAACGAAAATGTACGGCATGTAAAAAAATATTATCTATGCATAAAACACTTTCAAAATAAATTAATTTTATGTTGTTTCAAATCACCCCCCGGACCACGGAAAGAGAGGGGGTTGCTACCCTCAATTTTTTCCCCTTGTCGCATGATTTTTGTACGGCGTTGCGGAATAATGGATTAGAGGCTGTATTGAAACAGTATGAAACTAGTGCCGTACAGAATTAAATGACCAAATTTACCCCGGAAATTGTCAGAAAATCAAAACATTTACTGACTTTGTGGCGCACCATTTTTTTACGGCACTGCGCGCTTTCTTATTATTTTTCATGGATCTATCGATGGTAAAAATGCCGTACAAAAATATATGACCAAAATGTACTCACTCTACCTGCACTTTTCAATTCTCACCAGCACTCTGTTGGACAGCTTACAAGTGACGGCATAGTGCTGAAACTTATTATTTTATGCTCTTATATCGTCCTGTATACGTCACCTGGTGGTTCATATGACCCACCCATTTTTAAACATGGGCCTGTAGTCTATAACTTTATTAACGTGGATCCTGTTGGAATTTCTTAAAATCTACGTATATAAAGCGAGCCTTCATTAGAGATCTTAAGTTTTTAATTTAAGTACTTTTTCATTTTCTTGGCGGTAATTTTGAAATTTTTAGTAGATATTTGTTGTTATAGCGACAATAGAAATACGCATTCTGTGAAAATTTCAGGTCTCTACTTATTATGGTTCACGAGATACAGCCCGCTGACAGACAGACAGACAGACGGCCAGATAACGGAGTCTTAGGTTGAAATCTATAGAGCCCACTTTGACTTTGCTTAGATTTAAGTTTCAGTTAAAAGGAGACAGATTTAGGTATGACAGAAGTATCGCTGTCTCGTTTTAACAAGGTCTTAAGCCTGAGAAAAGTCAAGTGCCCTCTATAGATCTCAGCTTTAGTAATGTTGTCCCATTGGCACCCTTTGGATACGGAACCCTACAAGCGGTTTTCCCGATGTGTGTATGTGTGTGTGTGTGTGTGTTATCGGATAAATCCCTCGTTATCAGGATTCAGGGCACGGGCGGTCATTCACCAGCCTGCTTGCCTTGTGAGAGCTAACTGTGTAGGTTGTACGACAATATACGTAGGTACTTAAGTAGGTATATGTATATAAGAGACTTTTATTTTCTTAATAAGTACGGACTTTCGTAATATAAATAGCATGGATGATAATAATTATTAAAATAGACTTAGTTGGATCCTTGTATCCCAAATCACAATGAAAAAGAAAATAGACACTTATGTTATGTACAAATCTCAATAACTAAGTAGGTATATTATAACTATAAGCTTAGATCTCAATTCTCAACCCATCTTCGACGCACTATAAGCGCGGATCTTCTCTCACGAGTAAAAAAAGTTGAAAGTGATGCCTTGTTGTGCAGTTCTTATCATGCTTTCATGACTTTTTGTCTGATAACCATAGATATGTCTAATGGCAGGCTTCGGCCGTGGCTAGTTACCACCCTACCAGCAAAGCCGTGCTGCCAAGCGATTTAGCGCCCGGTACGATGCCGTGTACCAAAGGAGTATGGGTTTAAGGCTATCGTTGTCAACGATCCCCCGTCGATTTCCTACGTATGATATTATTGTTCTTATCTCTATCTGCCCTGGTTCGTGCATTCTCGGTTCCTAGATCGGTACATTTGTGATAACTAATTGAAATTGCTGTGATTGGCTGAATTTACCATGTTCTTGCTGCGACAGTGAGTTTGAGCCACTAGCGGAACAATGTTAGCCGGTCAGAAATGATTGCAATTAGTCAACCTGTTTGACGTCCGTGTTCTGTTTTCGATTACAAAAAAGAAAAAATTGTTGTTGCAATCATCAATTTTAGCAAATAGTGAAAGAGAGTCGGCCAATCAGAGGTCACAACTACCGTCACACTTTCTGTCACACTATGGCAGTAGGCATACCGAGTAATGAAAACAATTTTTAAATTCTGTCTAGGAAGTAGTAGGGTTGCCACCTGCCTCTTTTTGATTTACAGGCTACCACCATCAAAAATACGGGGTTTAGATTTGAAGAAATTTGAAAATTTGAAGTATTTAAAGAAATAGGCGGTGGTTCTCTCTGAAATGCATGGAAAGCCTATTTAGATATTTCAGTTTATTTGTAAGTTTTGTATTTTTTCTCCGTATGTTGCCGTGTCTTGATTGGTGAACTGTGTTTGCAATGTGGTTTTAAATAAAAGATTTATTTATTTAAATAGCTTTTAAAAACTCTTAAGTTTTGTAAAGCAAAATGTTATACATTTCATGCATACAATCTTTTCATTTTAACTTAAAATTACATTTAATTTGTAATTCCACCTTCACAGTATCAATACTATGGCCGTAGCCAGGAATCGATTGCGGGAGAGGTTTTATCAGGGCCGGAACTGAATCCTGTCATGAGGAAAAAAACATTCGCTCAACTTTATGGGCTAATTACCTGGTTAGTGGAATTTCGCCTTTCAATTTGACAGTGAGATAAAATACAACAATAAAAAATCGCGAGCGCAGTGAGCGTAAGTGTTTTTGGTTCAATACAGAAAAAATTAAAGTAAAAGGGAAACGAGTTTAGCCATAGCAAGATTATATTTTTAAAGCTTCCTATCCATACTAATATTACGAATACGACAGTATATCTATTTGCCTATCTATTTGTTACCCTTTCACGGCCCATCTTCTTTACCAAAATTTTGGTACTTACTATTCAGAGGTAACTTGCATCCCAGACATTTTTTTTAGGCGGCTTTTTAGCCCGGAAAATCCCCCACGGAATTTTTAAAAATCTAAATTCATGCAAACGAAATTGCGGGGTTTACACCAAGTAATTCAAATTCAAAGCGCGAGTGAAGTGAGCGCGAAATGTTTGATATATTTCCAAAAAAAATTGGTAAGCAAATGCAAGAAATAGTGTAAGTATTATTTTAGGCTTAGGTTTTTGACGGCTTCCCAGGCGCAGTCGCCATTTCTAAATTTCTGGTCTGATGGGAGGCTTCGGTCATGGCTAGTTATATGGTTACTATGGCCCTAACGGCCAAGAAATTAGACTGCATCATCACTTACCACTAGAAAAGATTAAAGTCACGGGCTAACTTGTATAAAAAAGGCTTACATCCTCAAACCAAGCCCCGCTGCCTTGGCTACGACCATGATCAATATCGAGTGGGTTTCGGCTACGCATTGCCGCAAAAGGAAAATATTCTTTCTACTGGACATAACGTCAGTGGTTGATTTCGCCAGCCAGCTCCTGCTGAATTTGTAAAAAACCGGCCAAGTGCGAGTCAGACCCACGCACCGAGGGTTCCGTATTCGGGTATTTTTTCCGACATTTTACTCGAGAAATCAAAAACTGTTATGCATTAAAAAAATATGCATAAAAATAAATAAAAATCTGTTTTAGAATGAACAGGTAAAGCCCTTTCATATGATAACCCACTTGATATATGTAGTTATCTTACTTTGAAAATTGAAAATACTAATATTTGTTCATGAGCACATGACAGACGGATAGAAGGACAGATGGACAGACGGACAGACAGAAAGACTGACAGACTGACAGACAACGGAGTGATCCTATAAGAGTTCTTTTTTGCTTTTGAGTTACGGAACCCTAAAAATATTTAGTTTTATTTGCCCCGTATTTTATTTTCATAATTACAGGTTTCTGTATCCTGAAATACGGGGTAACCAGTAAAATACGGGGCCTCTGGCAACCCTATTCGGAAAACACTGTCACATTCAAGTTAATGTCAAATATTTTGTTTTCAATTACAGAAAGCTGCATCAATCATTATTACAATATTTTCTTTATTGTGATTGGCTGAAATTTTGAGTTTGAGCCAATAAACAGACTGTTTGCCAATTAAACGTCATAATAATATAAATGCCAGAAAGTTTAACCAAATAAAACAAACTTAATGAGAACCTAGTGAGAATGCAAACGGCACACAATTTATAATACATATTATGTTAGTCGTATATAATAGATATTATAGTAGTCGTTCACTTTGGTAATAGTCAGATTGTCATCAGTAAAATTGATATTGGTTGATGTATCGTAAATTATTGTTTCGGTGACAAATATTTTGATTATCTATTTATCTTTGAACAGAATGGAATAGAATGAAATGGAATGGAATACAATGATAAATTTTTATTCCTGTAAACTTTTAGGTAAACTTCAAAGTGTTTTTGGATGGTCAGAAAAATTTACCACTGGTTCGGAATGCCGTTCCTACGTTTTCTAGGGTTTCGTACCTCAAAATGAAAAACGGAACTCTTATAGGATCACTTTGTTGTCTATCTGTCTGTCTGTCGTGTGTGTCAAGAAAACCTCTAGGGTACCCGTTGACTCAAAACCATGAAATTTGGCAGGTAACCTAACTGCGTAATTTTGGGTAGTTTTTTTAATCGATAAAGAAAGTTTGCGACATTGTTCAATAAAAAATTTGGATTCCAACTCCTCAATCCTGATGTTGCAGGGGACCTGACTACTAAAGCTAATGGGATTTAAAAAGTGTCGATTATTAATTGATATTGAAGGTATCTATACCAAGTAAACACTTTGTCGTTGACCTCAACCCTGATGCTGTAAGAAATTGCATTCCTAAATCCTGGTGATCCCTCGGGATTTGAAAAGGATCATCCGTTTAAATATTCTTACGTGATACAGAAACAAGTTGCATCCCGGGGACCGGCTATTACGGAGAGGCAACTTTTGTTCTGGGAAATGAAAGGATCGGGATTTTTAAAAACCTAAATCCACGCGAGCGAAGCTGTGGGCATTAGCTAGTTGTAAATATATTTAAAAGCTACTATAAGATAATAGATAAGGTACTTATTTCCTTATATTTTTATTGTATGGCAGCGCGCGGTTTTAAATTATAAATTGCACGTCCTGTCCTTTTCTGTAATACATTTTTTTCTCAATATCTACCGCTTTATCTCATAGCAAGAGTCCGTAAGACATAATACAGTGAAAATAGGCAAAATATACAATTTTTGCAGTTTCCACGTCAGTACCTGTCGAATTTTTCTAACAGTGTAAGCAGCAGAGCTGAGTTTACCATCAAGTGTTGATATGTGGGTGTTCCATCTAACATTATACCGAGAAACACGGGGTTCTCCTTTATTTTCAACATATGATTATTTATCAATGAACTTATGTCATTTAAGGTCCTGGTATTGGGCAGTGTGAATTCAACACACTTAGATTTCTTTGCATTTGGAAGTAAATTGTTAGCAATAAATCAGAGAGTGACCTGTGATATGGCATTACATATAGTATACATTGTCAAAAATTATAATATTAAAGCTGTGCGTATTGCGTGAGGAATAGGTTGCAAGAGAGTTGCAACTTGCAGGGTTTGATGCATGCGCTATTGCCAGCAAACATGAGACATATTTTTATCTACAGGCAACGTCTGAGTAGGTAACGCATACGTCTAACGCAAGTTGAAATGTACCAGTGTATTTAGTTAGACCTATCGACAAGTTTGGAGTTGGGTGCAGTCTAAATGTGGCCCGTGTGTTTAGACTGTCAGTTTCTGTCAGTTTCACGTGTCGTCCCCCGCACTTCACCACCCCGCTTGCACAAATCGAGACAGCACGAAATTTTCAAGATTTCTGGGTGTAATTTCTGGTTTTCGTAGTTCCCACACAATTATAACAATATAAAATATATAACGATAATTTTTTTACTACATAATATTCATTAAATTTTCTAGGTCTGTGGTTTTTCCAAATTTCATTAAATTGCTCCATTGTCTAGAAAAACGAGCACAAAGTTGGGCCTTTTTTTAAAGAAAAATACAAATCTTTGAGCCCCTGTAATTTTATAACTACATATTATTAGAAAAATCTAAAACACCACAGACACAGATATTAGTTTCTAGACTATGTCTGCAAAATTTCATGGACTTTGGTTGCTTAATATTCAAATGAAATGGGAACTACGATTGTATGGAGTAAGTGACGGAGAGAGTCCTGTTAATGAAAACTGCCATACCCCTTCCAAGTTAACCCGCTTCCATCTTAGACTGCACCATCACTTACCACTAGGTGAGATTGCAGTCAAGGGCTAACTTGTATCTTTAAAAAAAACCTGTAATAGTCAACTACAGCATCACTGATTGGCTAAAATGCACAGTTGCAGCACGAATACCAAAAATTCAGCCAATCACAATAATTGCGGTTGTAGCGCAATATAAAATTCCGCGCAGTTTGAATTTCCGCGCAATATGAAATTCCGCGTAATATGAAATTCCGCGCAATATAAAATTCCGCACTGAAGCCACAGAAAGCAAATTCAAAATATTTTTATTCAATTAGACTTGTACAAGTTCTTTTTAATCGTCAAAAGCATCTACCACTGGTTCGGAATGCCTTTCCTACCGAGAAGAACCAGCAAGAAACTCGGCGGTTGCTCTTTTCAAAGATTTAAAGAGGCTGATCATATTATTTGGCAACGTCAAAACTTCTCACAATGAAAACCAACATAAAAATAAAACCGTAAGCATTCGAAGGTCAAACTGTAATACATTTCATCACGACTCCTGTATATCAACATTTTTTTAGCCAGAATTCGTGTTCATATCCGAAATCAAAACCATACGCGTTGGCATTCTCGAAATGACAACCCATAACACAGTTTGGCTGCTGTACAGTTTGGTAATGCCCTAGAAAGGTTCAACTTTATCGCCTAAATTAGGGCCAAGTTAATTGATCACATTTGACATCTGTCAGTTATATATTATAAATGCGAAAGTGTGTCTGTCCGTCTGTCTGCTACCTTTTCACGGCCCAACAGTTAAACCGATTCTGACGAAAGGTACAGGGTTAGTTTACATCCCGGGGACGGACATAGGCTACTTTTTATCCCGGAAAATCAAAGAGTTCCCGCGGGATTCCTAAAGATCCATCCATTTAACCGATTTGTATGAGATTTGGAACCGAAGTTGCTTGCGTCCCTGTAATCGAAATAGGCAACTTTTAATCCCGAAAAATCAAACAGTTCCCACGGGATCTTTAAAAACCTGAATCTCGTAAAGAGAGTCTTAAACCCATTGGGTACCCCTCTGATTCACCATAATCGGGTAAGAACTGCAAATGTAACATTGTAGACATTCGTGAAAATAACCATTTCCCAAAGCTGTGATTGCTAAACAGTGGTCCATTATCTTTTCCCCGGTTTAAGGTGTTTATATTTATTGCACAGATTTACATTGCTCTCTTTTAAGGGTGTGACACGAGCCTTATCAGTCAACGTGGAGTAATGAATAACGTGCTGTCAAATCGAACGTAATGGCTGACAAGGCTACTACATTATCCGTGTAAATACACTTTAAGATCAAAATGTACATAGAAAAATCTACTTAATTCCAGCGGATTAAGGTCGCAAATTGTGAAATGTTGCCGAAGTAAAAGGTAAAGATTTTCATTAAAAAATATTCATACAAATATCAATCTTACTGCTTTGAATTAAAGTTGCAAATTGTAATACTTTCCGGAAGCTTTGGAAAAAGCTTTCACATAAGTTGCGTGTTTTGGTATCGCGTGAATACTTTTCAAAATTGGAATATCCCGAATTCTATTCGATTGGGTAGATCAAGGGTAGCTCTTTAATTTGAATTTAGAACATTTTGACCTTCTTTTTTTGCTGTCATGCACGCAAAATAGAGTTTGATTTAAATTCGCATTCATTATATTCGCATTTTAATTTATATCAAAATTGCAAAATTGGAAATCAATGTGATATGAATGGGTTAAATTGCATCATGCATGATAGAGTTTCAATTTGAATTTAGAACATTTTAATGTTTTTTTTTGCTGCCAAAGTTAAAATCCTAACAGCCGTAACAGTCTTGGATCATGACTCATGAGTCATGAGTCATGAGTCATGAGTCATGACTCATTAGTCAACTTATGACTAGTAATGATAAAAAATCAGTTATGTGCGAGTCGGACTCGCACACGAAGGGTTCCGTACCATCGTATAAGAAAGAACAGTTTTTATTTTTTTAATATTCATGGCAGCCATTTAGAAATTTTCATTATTTGTTGTTATAGCGCCGTCTCATTCCGTGAAAATTTCAACTCTATGTATTACGGTACACGAGATACAGCCCGCTGACAGACAGACGGACAGCGGAGGCCTACTAGGGTCCCGTTGGTACTCTTCGGGCACGGAACCCTAAAAACGAATTCTAATCTCACAGCTTACAAGTTACAACATGTCTTAGAATTATACTCTCCGTATGCAACTGCTGCCAAAACTTGTTCGAGGGAAAGAACAAATTCTTGTATTCAAAGGTCAATCCTCTTTGACCCAGGATGTTCTTACAACGAATGACGTGACAAATGATCACATAGTGCATGTTTTATTAGTGATATTTAGGTTATTCTGTAACTGTATTAGTCTGTCTGTCTGTCTGTCCGTTCGTCGTGTCTGTCAAGAAAACCTATAGAGTACCGACTTCCCGTTGACCAAGAATCATGTTTGGCAGGTAGGTAAATCTTATAGCACAAGTAAAGGAATAAATCCTAAGACCGTGAATTTATCGTTACATCATAAAAAAAAATTAATCACAAAAAACTGGCCAATTGCGAGCCACACCTCACTTGAAAATTGCCATTTCAACCTGTCGAACAATACAATATTTAAAACAAGTGTAAATTAAAAATTTATAACACCCGGGTGTTATAAATCCCTCGACAACCGCCGACAAGTGAAGGTTACAGTAACTAGAAAAGAGCTGCTAACTTTCAAACGGCTGAACCGATTTTCTTGGATTATAGCTAAGAACACTCTCGATTAAGCCACCTTTCAAACAAAAAAACTAAATTAAAATCGGTTCATTAGTTTACGAGCAACGATGCCACAGACAGATACACAGATACACACGTCAAACTTATAACACCCCTCTTTTTGGGTAGGGGGCTAAAAATGTCCAATTAATAATAACAACTATTTAATGCAAAGATATACCACAGTCATAGGGCACAGCGGTGGCTCCCCCGTTAGTCGTCACGCAGCGTGATCCGTTCCGGACGGCCGGCGCAGGCGCATGTAATGGGACTATTTCTGTTCCCAACTCTGTTCCAGCCTGGTGACTTCAGAAGATAATGTTCTTAAGTATCCCTTTTAGTTAAGTCAGCGGCGTGCAAGTCATAGAGACATGGAAGCACTGCTTACTCTTTTTTAATCCCCGACCCAAAAGAGGGGTGTTATAAGTTTGACGTGTGTATATGTGTATCTGTCTGTGGCTCCTAAACTAATGAACCGATTTCAATTAAGTTTTTTTTGTTGTTTGAAAAGTGGCTTGATCGAGAGTGTTCTTAGCTATACCTAATCCAAGAAAATCGGTTCAGCCGTTTGAAAGTTATCAGCTCTTTTCTAGTTACTGTAACCTTCACTTGTCGGGGGAGAAATAAATTTTTGATTTACACTTATTAAATAGCTTAATAATTTCTGCAAGTGAATGGATACTATCTAACTAACCAATGCCTGCCTTTGCATCAAACCTATGCACGCTACTGAGTTAAGTATAATCTACTATCTGATGCTGGCGACTTCGTTCACGTGGATTTAGGTTTTACAAAAACCTGTGGGGAACCCTTTGATTTTCTGGGATAAAAAGTAGCCTATGTCGCTCTCCAGGTTTTAAACTATTCAGATCATGTCGATCCGTTGCTCCGTTGTGACTTGATTGAAGGACAAACCCATAAATCAACAAACAACCAACACACTTTCATATTTATCGTATGGGTAGTGACTAGTTGACGCCTGTGACTATGCGTAGATTTCTCAGATTCTTCGGGATAAAAAGCATTATTAGTTATTAGATGGATGCTTTCCACTTAGCGTTAAGATTTTTTATCATCCCAAGGGAACTCTTCGGGATGAAAAGAAGCCTATACTATATCTTACTACGAAATGCAAGCTTCTCTGTAGGCACCCAATAGGCGACACCCACGAATTCATCCACGTGGAACTAAAATGAAATGAAATGAAAATTTCAAATGAAATAAAATGAAATGATTTATTAATCAAATCAACATTCGAGTTTCATGGAGTCAATTAACTTTTGTCCCTGAAAATCAAAGAATAATAGAAATCTAAATATATTGTTTAAAAACATAGGTATTTTTATAAAATACCTTTATCGCGCGTGGAGTTTTACTAATTGGTTTTTGAATATTTTAAAATACTTTGCTATAATGGCTATACTTACCGTGAAAAAATACATTATTAATTCTCTTATAATAAATAACTAATGTGCCAACGAGTTTTATGCCATTTTCTAGACACCTAGAAATGTGCATTGAATCTATCAGATCTTTAAATAGACACAAGTATTTGCCTGAATGTCTGGAGGTCATTTATTCTGAGTTATTTTCTATTCGAAAAACTTTTTTGTAAATCTATTTATACTAATATGATCTCCACAGCACAGGTGGTGAGATCGTATATTTATTATAGTAATTAGGAATTAGACCTTATTAGTAGGTGCGTTTATAAGTGAAAGATCGAGTCTAAAATATTGAGAGAACAATTTTTGAATTAGCTCTGGTCTGATTTGGTGGCAGGCTTCGACCGTTTTTCAGGGTTCCGTAGCCAAATGGCAAAAAACGGAACCTTTATGGATTCGTCATGTCTGTCTGTCTGTCTGCCTGTCCGTCCGTAAGTCTCAGCCAATTTTTTTCCGAAACCATAAGAACTATACTGTTGAAACTTGGTAAGTAGATGAATTCTGTGATTCTCACACAAAAATAGAAAAAAAAAACAATAAATTTTGGGGGTTCCCCATACTTAGAACTGAATCTCAAAAATTATTTTTATCAAACCCATACGTATGCGGTATCTATGGATAGGACTTTTTTCTAAACTGAATAGTTTTCGCGAGAAACGCTTCCAAAGTGGTAAAATGTGTGTGTGTGTGTGTGTCATGAATTTGGTCCCCTAAACTCAAACTCGGGTCTGGTTACGTCCGTGACAGACGGACAGACGCATCCTCGCATTGTCCCATTGCTTCCTTGTTACTGTGTTTATTATTACTTAAATATGTGGGGCAATGCAACTGCAGTTTTAACTTCAGACTTTTCAAACTTAAAATTGAAATTCCAGCGTTACGAATAAGAAGATCGATCATGGCCCTAAGGTTAAAATCTATAGACCGCACTTTAACTTTGCTCAGGCTTAAGACACTGTTTAAACGAGACAGCGTTATACGGATGGCATAAATCTGTCTCGTTTTAACTGAAACTTAAGTCTAAGCAAAATCAAAGTGCGGTCTATAGATTTCAACCCTGACTAGTTTACCTGCTCGGTTAGCATGGGCAGTAGATAAAAATTATATCCCCCGATTATATCCACTGATGTCATAGAAATCAGTGGATATAATCGGGGGATATAATTTTTATCTACTGCCCATGCTAGCCGGGCTGTGTCTAGGATACGTGCTCGGGATAGAACCCCGGACCGGAGGCCGATGTCTTTTTACCACTTGGCTATCACCTCTTTAAGAGGTAGTAACCAAAGCGAACTTTTTTGTGGGAACATGACCAAATAATTACGTAATGTGTATCCTAAGGCCTGACCAGTGGCCACGCCTTCCGAAGTAGGTACTTTCCTAACACAATCAACAAAGACTCACCCGGCATCGAATCTGTATACAGTGAGTCACGCGTTTTTTGTCCAAACTTGTAATATCATTACGAAATGTTAGGGCACGCAGTTACGCACATATAAACCAGTTAAAATTCTTAACGATTTTTTAAATCTTTTTAAACTACGCACCAATAGATTCTATTCTTAAGAGGGGTCTCTCCGTCACTCGCTTCATACAAACGTAGTTCCAATTTCATTTGAAAATCAAGCAACCAAAGTCCATGAAAATTTTGCAGACATATTCTAGAAACTAATATCTATGTCTGTGGTTTTCCAGATTTCTTTTAAAATATTCGGTTTCAAAGTTTCGCGGTTTAAAAAATTTACATACAAATCTTTGAGCCCCTGTAATTTTAAAACTACATATTTTTAGAAAAATTTAAAACACCACGGACATAGATATTAGTTTCTAGAATTATGTCTGCACTTGGACTTTGGTTGCTTAATATTCAAATGAAATTGGAACTACGATTGTGTGAAGCGAGTGACGGAGAGAGCCCTGTTAACGTTTAAACTAACGTCAGTGATTTCCATTCTATTCGGACAGACAGACAGACAACAAAGTGATCCTATAAGGGTTCCGTTTACAGGGTTCCTAAAAAGCAAATATTTTCCACATTCTGCCAACAATGGTCAAACATGTAGCTAAGGTGAACGCTGTCAAGTGGCCACACCTGTATGCCTATGCTGTGCACAAAATGTAACCCAGTACCTTATCAGTACCAATATTAGCTTATCCGTAATCCCGGGTACCTATTTGGTTTGTAAAAGATTGTCATATAGTGCCTACAGGGCCAGATCTTTATATTATAGTGTGTTTTTAACCCCCGACCCAAAAAGAGGGGTGTTATAAGTTTGACGTGTGTATCTCTGTATCTGTCTGTGGCATCGTAGCTCCTAAACTAATGAACCGATTTTAATTTAGTTTTTTTTTTTTGTTTGAAAGGTGGCTTGACCGAGAGTGTTCTTAGCTATAATTTCAGCCGTTTGAAAGTTATCAGCTCTTTTCTAGTTACTGTAACCTTCACTTGTCGGGGGTGTTATTTTATAATTTACACTTGTATAACTGGGACAGTATGGGGAAATCCAAATCCATTGGTCTCAGGAAACTCCAGCTCTTTTTTTGTGAAAACAATTTTGGTAGATACTTATAGTCAATTTTAAGGTCAATTTTAAGGTCAAGCGTGAGTTGTCCATAGAAATCAATGAAATTGACTAAATTTTTTTTATGCCGATCGGTTCAGTTTCATGTAAGGATCATTTCATCCTATGAAAAGCTAAAAATAGGGACAGCAGAAGTTGGTTTTTAATTTAATTAAATGATCCCAACTACAGCCATGTTAATTTAATTGCATTTTTATTAGAAGTTAGTACGTGTGTATTTTCAGGAGTTTCCGTATAGAATTCGATATCATAGCCACCCTTTCGAATGTCGTCCAGTTGTCTAGATGCTATCAAAATATGGGTTATTTAAACTTGTACTGATAAGCGTTCAAACTTATATCTGTGCCAGTTTTGATAAAAATATCCTACGCAATTTGGTGCTTGTACACAAAATCAAACATGGACTAAGTCCATGTAAATGTGAGTAGATAATGATGAGTCGATAATAAAAAAAAATTCTAATAAAAACCAAGAATATTTTTTAGCTGTTACCCTTTAGTAATTTTTTTAGGACCTTTTTAGTTATTAATTTTCTTCAATTTTCGGTTTTTCACTTACAAATTAGACCATTTCTAAATGTATTCGCTCACAAATCAATAATAATTTTTTTTATAACCTCGAATAAAAAAATTTAAAAAAACATATTTTTTCATCATCAAAATGAACAGCCAAGTGCAATGTTCATAAAGGCGTATCCAATGTTCATATTATTTTTAAGAGCGTTGAAGCATGAGCTTGGAACACAAGTTTAGGTATTTACCCGAGGTTCTTTGTTTGTTTCCGTGAACGGACGTACCCAGCGCAGTTTAGTTTATAACAAACCGTTTTGATCCTAGACGATTTTCAAACAGATTATTTTTTCAATATTTTTAAGTATGTGGTGTTAGTTTGTCGTTTTTTTCAAAACGATGATGTTTTTTAAAACAGTGTATTGTCTTTATAGATTAAGTACGAGTGAATAAAACTTATAATTGTAGTCAGTACTTAATACTAATCTTTTATATACTTGTGTAAGTATAAGAGAGTCAAGAAATTATACAAAATTCAACTTTCCTTATACATATTTACGAAAATATGGTTCCCTTATAAATACCACATACCACAGTATAAATAGTTACACCTACTATAATAATTTTCACACATATATTTATAAAGGCTAAAATAAATGTGAAATCCGTCTAAAATTTAAACAGTCTTAAATATTTAATTTGCAATATTATCAAAAATATAATGCAATGCTAATATTCATAAAGACATTGAGCATTTTTTATTTATTTATGGTCCTTTACAATCTTTTCAAATTTTATTGTTAGTACTAAATCGTACTTACCGTAAGCGCAAGACAATGGACAGTACAATGAAAGGGATTAACAGGTACAAAAATGCAGATGTTACACTTGAGTAGGTATTTATTCATCAAAAATAAGTGCATTGCTACACGAGTAAGCTAGGGATACAAAAACAAAATAAGATAAAGTTCAAAACTAAAAGTACAAAAACCCACCTACTACTTTTAAAGACTTCACCGCAGATGATTGATTTATATTTGAATATGTATAAATCATTATATACATGTATTCGAAATTTTCATAGTAACTGCTATGATTTGATATCAAACTCGATCCATCTATTTCAAGTTTATTTTTTCTCGATAACATTTCTTTTTCATGTCATGTGTAGGTAAACCAATTTCAATATACTTTTTGGGTTTTGTAGGTTATATCTCATACATTCGTTTTGATTATGATAAGTTCTTTTATGACATATCGGAAAATTTTATGACATATGACAATATAGCCTCTAACACACGGAATGGTAAAGCGAAGCCAAAGAGAGATCTCATTCATCAAAATTTAATGTGCAGTTTGGCAGTAATAAGTGAATCGATGAGCCAATAAACAAACAAATACGCAACACAACACGTGACAGGTTGTGATGGCAATCAGAGTGAGGACGCCCCGCACACCCACACAATCCCTGGGCTAATTCGGTGCGGGATAGCGCGGGTGACGTGCGGGTGTGCAGAACGTCCCCCGCCTCATACCTCGATTGCCATCTCGACCTGTCACGTACTATACATAGCTCCCGAAAACTCAGTCCTCTCTTAGTTACATACTATAATATTATAAATGCGAAAGTGTGTCTGTCTGTCTGTCTGTCTGCTACGCTTTCACGGCTCAACCGCTGAACCGATTTTGATGAAATTTGGTACCAACTTAGGATATTTTCCGGGAAAGGACATTAGCTACTTTTTATCCCGGAAAAACAAACAGTTCCCCGGGATAGCACGCTGTGTTTCACGCATTTGTCGTTCAATAACGTCGCAACAGAGCTACGGTTTGACGGCATTTTTCTCACAGACATAATTGAAGACATAACAAGTGATACAGAATACTTTTTTTCCAAAATAAACAAACAGTTCCCAAAGGACAGCACGCTATTTTTCACGCATTTGTCCTACAATAACGCCGCAACAGAGCTACGGATTGACGGCATTTTTTTGCGTAAACATAGTTGAAGACCTTGCAAGTGATATATGCTACTTTTTCCAGAAAAAATAAACAGTTCCCACGGGATAGCATACTATTTTCTCGTATATTTGTCGTTCAATAACGCCACAACAGAGCTATTTATTAACGTCAATTTTTTGCATTGACATAGTGGAGGATCTAAAAAGTGAAATAAGCAACTTTTCTCTCTAAAAATTAAACAGTTCCTGCAGGATAGCATGCTATCGTTCAGGCATTCGTCATTCATTAACGCCGCAACAGAGCTACAGATTGACGCTTTTTTTGCAAAGACATAGCTGAGAATCTAATCACACTAATATTATAAAGGAGAAAGTTTGTATGTGTGTGTGTGTATGTTTGTTACTCCTTCACGCAAAAACTACTGGACAGATTGGGGTGAAATTTAGAATGCAAATAGATTATACCATGGATTCGCACACAGGCTACTTTTTATCCCGGAAAATCAAAAAATTCCCACGGTAATTTAAAAAAACCTACATCCAAGTGAACGAATTCGCGGGTATCAGCTAGTCACATCACACTAATATTATAAAGGCGAAAGTTTGTATGTGAGTGTGTGTGTGTGTGTGTGTGTGTGTGTGTGTTTTGTTACTCCTTCACGCAAAAACTACTGGGCGGATTGGGCTGAAATTTAGAATAGAAATAGATTATACTCTGGTTTAGCATATAGGCTACTTTTTATCCCGGAAAATCAAAGAGTTCCCACGGAATGTTCAAAAAACTACATCCACGCGAACGAAGTCGCGGGCATCAGCTAGTAAGTAATAAATGCAACTTTTTCTCCCGAAAAATATTATATGAACACTTCTTGCGGGATAGCATACTATTCACGCATTTGTCATTCAATAACGCCACAACAGAGCTATGAATTGACGTCATTTTTTAGGGTTCAAGCAAAAACGGAACCCTTATAGGATCACTTTGTTGTCTGTCTGTCTGTCTTTCCGTCGTGTCTGTCAAGAAACCTATAGGGTACTTCCCGTTGACCTAGAATCATGAAATTTGGCAGGTAGGTAGGTCTTACAGCACAAGTACAGGAATAAATCTGAAAACTGCGAATTAAAAAAAAATGTTTCAATTTTCAAACTAAGGTAACTATACCAAGTGGGGTATCATATGAAAGGACTTTACCTGTACATTCTAAAACAGGTTTTTATTTATTTTTATGCATAATAGTTTTTGACTTATCGTGCAAAATGTTGGAAAAAATAGCCGAGTACGGAACTCTTAGTGCGCGAGTGTAACTCGCACTTGGCCGGTTGTTTTGCATAGACATAGTCGAGGAAAAAGTATTATAGACTACTTTTCCTTTCAAAAAAAACAAATAGTTCCCGCAGGATAGCATGCTAAAACACATGATAAAATAACTTAGGCATTGCATAAAATATTGTAACAAACCTCAATTATTATTAAAACCTTGAATCACGCGAGCGAAGCCGCGGGTGACAGCTAGTTCAAAAATAAAACCATCACAAAGATCCACGAGGGATGACCACGTGCAAATGATAGTAATTATCCTATTGTTTCAGGTGTTATGGTAGAGTGTACAATGTATAAAACCAAAATCTTAATACAAAATACCGTACTAATGCTGTAAAAGACAATAAACTAATGCTATTATGCAAATGAAAAAAAAGAAATCATAATGGAATACAAGAAACCGCGCTAATGCCATAAAAGGACGATGAATCATCAAAATTTTATTTAGCGGCTAGGACAAATAGCAAGGCTATTGGGATATAGCATTGTAAGCCGGTAATAACTGTAAAACTATAAGCCTTTAAGAATATTTGATTCTGAAAAATTATAATTCTAGTCAATAACTAATTATACAAAATTCAACTTTCCGTTTATTTAAAAACATGGTTTTCCTTATCACAAACGGTATAATGAAACCTTGAGTATTGAGTTTTACATATTTATAAAAGCTCTTGAAATAAATGTGAAACCCATGTAAAATTTAAACAGTTAAAAATTTATTTTTTAGAAATTATTAAAAATATAGATCAATGCCACTGCTCTGATAGGCATTGATCTATTCTCTACCGAAATCGCGTTTTACAATTTTTTTCAAATTTTGAAAATGAAATTATTCCCTTTCAATGACAGGGAACAATAGATACCAATGCAGCTATTTGCTCGAGGCAATACTTATTTATTAACTAGCTGATGCCCGCAGCTTCACCCGCGTGGATTTAGGTTTCTAAAAATCCCGTGGGAACTTTTGATTTTCCAGGACAAAAGTAGCCTATCCGTAATAGCCCGTCCCCGGGATGCAACGCATTTCTGTACCACGTAAAAAACATCTAAACGGATGATCCTTTAAAAATCCCGAGGGATCACCAGGATTTAGGAATGCAATTCCTTACAGCATCATATAAACATAATTTAAAAATATACAAAAAGTTTTAATCTATCTTTAAGAAAAAATAGCGAGTATTAAAAATACCTAGTATTGAGAAGTGATAGTCGCACTACAATTTCAGGTAAATCGTAAATAATCCGATAACAATTGCTAAGCAAACAAGCGTTACGTCCGTTCTCGGAGAGGCCTCGGCCGATACTAATTTCCTAGTTCAATTTACTATTGCTTGTTGCACGGTTTTGTAGTGTGTTTCAAGATTATTTTTGGGAAACAAATATTAATTAAATTTAAATATTTTTTTTCTGTTTATATTGCAAATATGTTCTTCTTTAATGAGTACTTAGTTTTATTTATAAATGAAGAAAAATAACCCAACTAAATGACAGTTTTATGTGTCTGTAGTTTTATGAAATTATGACTTTTTTGTTTGAATTTTTATAATGTAAAAAATGCCAAACGAAAGATTTGGTTCTGTCATCTTATTAGTTCAGGACCTTTTCTTTGGTAAATATATCTCTTTGTGAGAATCGACCAAGTAACTTTTGATGTAGTGAACGTCAAAGATGACACGAAATCCAAAATTCAGTAATAGTCTTTTGGTATTTTAGGCAATAAAAGATAAACTATGAATAAATTGCAAAATGTTGTCTGTCAATTTAATAAAACAGGAAATATTCTACAAAGTAGTATATACATGTTTTACATAAATGCAGTGTTTAATAAAATATAGGGGGGCAAAATGGCTTAAGAATAGCTCATGCCGGTTCAACACTCTTAATGAAGAATATTAATTATAGGCAAATATTTTATAGATTTTTTCTTTTTGTCAATAATTTTAAGTTATTATAAATTGAAAAGTACACCAGAAAGAAGTTTTGTCGTTTGAATATTTAAAAAAAAATACAATTCACAACAAGTCAATATGCCTTATGAAATGCTACGCCATTTATTACGACCAAACAGCAGTCAAAAAATATTTAACGCCGCGAGCCATAATTAGCGAGGTTTATTAAAATTTTAATACCTTACGTGTTAACAATTAAACTCTCAGATAGTAAAATCAACCCGTATAATGCAATGTAAATCGGTCGGAGCGCAAACAGCCACTGAAGCTTGTCGTTCCACGCCACGTCCTCGCCCTAGCGCCATCTTTTTCGTCTCGATGGAGGGGGCGCTGACGTCACGACCACAGCATAACCACCAACACCAAGCAACACCAAATGTGAGAACGAGTTGTTGCCAACACGGCCATGCTGCATGGTGCCCGCCCCGGGCACCCCACGAGTCGGGATAAAATTACTGCAAAATAAACAACCGTTAACACCTGATTCACATTACCTACTTGTAAGGATCCCTTCCTAACTTCCTAAGGAATATTGCCCATTCATTGTCACTTATCACTTCACAATCATACGACAGCTTGCAACTTAACAAGACACCTCCACTATGTACTCGTAAGATCCAGGAATATTGTCCATTCGTTATCACTCATCACAACAACAGCTTTCAATTTAAAGAACAAAACAACCGCATCTAAAGGGACTTTGCCACACTTAGGGGACCAGATTTGTCGTAGTTGAAAACCAACTGCACTTAAAGAGCGTTTCGCTCACTTAAATGCAGCAAGTTGGTCAAGACCACTTGCACTTAAAGAACATTTCGCTCACTTAAGCGTACCAAGTTGGTGAAGACCACTTGAAGATCACTTGCACTTAAAGAACATTTCGCTCACTTAAGTGTACCAAGTTCACCTTCAAGTTCCAAGCATCATAGAAGACCACTTGAAGACCACTTGCACTTAAAGAGCATTTCGCTCACTTAAGCGTACCAAGTTCGCCATCAAGTTCTAAGCATTATAGAAGACCACTTGAAGACTACTTGCACTTAAAGAGCATTTCACTCACTTAAGCGTACCAAGTTCGCCATCAAGGTCAAGCATCGTAGAAGATCACTTGAAGACTACTTGCACTTAAAGAGCATTTCACTCACTTAAGCGTACCAAGTTCGCCTTCAAGTTTAAGCATCGTATTCCAATGTGATATTTTATATTCATGGTACAACATTCCCAATTATCTTTCGAATATTTTATCAAAGTTCAAGCTTCGTATCCCAGTGTGATATCTTATATCCATGGTGCAATATTCCAACTAATTAATCTTCCAAAATTTTATCACGGCTCGCTGTATCAATTATGTTGCTATACATACTTAATTTTAAATAGATTACTCAACATAATACACAAGGTAGCCTTGCCAACACGGTTTTTAATACTCCATGAATATTCTTTAAAGAAGCAATGCATTAGCACTCACGATTAAAATCAGATCATACCTCTTTACTAAATCTCAAAATTCTTTACTAAATTCTGAACACATACTCAATGCCATAGCATCGTGCACCCACACAGTGCTCCGACACTATTCATCCACGTATGCAATCACCACATTATCTTTATCTACCGTGCATCCACGCAAGGGATCACCGGTGCCTAGTTCACCATAATACAAGGTATTTGATCTCATAAGAATCATATTTGATCTCATCCATTTTATTTTAACTATCAATGCTTTATCATTATAAACGGATCATTTGATTGTAAAGCTGGTGCTATCAAAGTTAACTTTAAATAATTATTATCATACTAAAACTATCACTTTTTAAACTAATCAATATCTTAACTGCAGTTATATTAATGATTTCACTAGTTCACTGCATTATTAATTACGAGGGTTGGTCACCAAATATAATCTTATAACCCACAAACTATTTTAATTCATGAATTACTCTAGTATCAAACAATAATAATAATTGGTATTTCATATTCCATATATGCAAATATTAATTACGCTATCTCAAATAATTATTAGGCTAATTAAAAATGATAAACAGAGAGTCATGGATTATGAGCGACACCGATGCATGCCACTGCCAAAACCAAGACTTTCTTTTTAACTCATTCATCTGTCCATTCACGCAAGGAATTCATCTACTGCCACTGTATGCTATCTAATATTTCTATTCGCACAATATACTCTTACTGTCACTCTTTATTATTTTCGGCCTGTCCTGATTATAGCACAGAATTGCAGCTGAGAGCATAAAAAAATGTTGCATTTGTCTACCCTCTTATTGTAATCTTTTTAAATGAGAATTTCTCAAGTTAATAATACCCACTTAGCTATCCGGACAAGAATATTTCTTTGTTCAACGCAAATGTGAAGCTTTTACCCACATTTGTAATATTTAGGTATTAACTACCAACATAAATCATAGTTATTTTTTTTTTTAAATATTATTCTAATTTGCATTATTAATGATATACTATGACTTTACAAACTAAATAAAGCTTCATTATCATATTATACACACCACAATCCGTAATTATTATTTGTTTTTGAAGCAGGTACCCAACAAATGCAACAAAACTTTTGAATTGAACAGACTACAGGCAATAGTTCTAACTCTGAAGAGAAATATTACTTTCATCGTTACTAGTCTGTCTGTGTCTATTTTATTAAAATATAATGTACAATCCTTTTATCTTCGTTCTAGTTCAATCTAATCGACTTGTACATGTATACAAAACGGTTCTCTGTTTGGATGGACAAAAAATAGCTAAAATGCTTTCAGATGTCAATGTATATACGAGTCTACTATTACATTATTACATTACTTTTCTCGGGGATAAACCAAATCGGATCACTCTGTTACATTCCGTCCAAGCAAGTTATTACTCCCTAGTACCCAATAGGTACATACCTATAACGTAAAAATAAATTCGCTTAACGCAATTGAATCAAAAAGAATGTTAACACATTTTGTTTTTTATTACCTTTTTGTAATTCTGCTAAAAACCCTTGTATCAACAAAAAAATTCAGCTTTATCTTTAAATAGAAACCTTACGTAAAATTATTCATCTTGTATGCCAAAAGTACGCCCTAATATTATAACGATCTAGTCTAGTCTATTCTATTCTATTGTATATTGAATAGTATATCGAAAAGGGGATGCCTATGTCGATGAGCACGCAGAATATAAAAAACTAAAACTTCATATGTAAATAATCTTTACTGTAATAATTTAAAGTTATTATCTATCTAATTAATTATTTACTTAGGTAGCACTAAGGTAAACCTGTACAGTACTTATTTAAAACTGCAACAAAGCCTCTTTTTTAAATATTTACTGATTTAAATAACCTGTATAGCAATAACAATAGATGAAACAAAAGAAACAATATTTAAACAAAACTAAAAAAATGGCTAATCCAAAAATGTTACTACAGTGTGCATGAACTATTGAATGAATATACCTCAATAATATGATAATACGATATAAAAAGATTGTAATAACTTTGTTAACCACTTTTTATTTGTAAGTACTTTTTTTCTAAAGTCTGATTAGTTATAATAGGACATAATTTGAAAACTCCCATAATCTTTATTTATATGTGACCTTTTTATTTTATTTTTATTTAATGACCATATAATTAATTCATAATTTTTGCTATTCATATTTCATATTTCATAAGAATTGTAATATTACCTTTGATTATTTACATATGTTTTACTTTGCAACGCCCCAACGGGGCTTCATGTTGTAATATTATGATATTTTTTTATTTATGATGTAAGACATGAATGCAAATAAAGAAAGAATAAAGAATTACCTCTATAAAGATACGAAAATTCTAAATATAAGTCACTCGTACGCGCTTCAAACTTGTATTCCTATCAGGAAAATAATAACAGGATATATACACTCCCAATTAAGCTTTAAAAGAAGAACAATTACGAAAACTTCCCTAAAAACTAGTATTATAAACGTATGGATGTTATTACTTACCCACACAATTATTCAATGTAGATAATATGAAGTACTAAAATGGATACTTGATATCATGTGCGTAAGTACCTACCATTGTAAATGTAAATAGCTGTAATTCCTGATATCTAAAAGACTGTTATGCTCTTTATTGATAAATAAATGTTTTTAAACTGAAATCCCTTTACTAACGACTTTGAGCCTCGTGACATGTATCAAAAATATACACTTTTTAACCCCATATATTATGTAACATTTACTTACAATTAATATAATAACTTATTATTATAATATTAATATTGACATTTAATTAAGAGACATGTTACCATAGAAATTAATTCACTTTTTGGTCTCATCAGGATTATTTGTACTGATTATTCCTGATGAGTATTAAATATTTGCATGCTTATGAAGTAGAATATGAAGGTCGCTACTTAGTTTAGAACTCAACAACTGATATTCAGCAAATAAATAAATTTCATTTCATTTCAGTATACGAGTTCGGGATTGGTTATCATGATTTATATCTCTGAGCTAACATTTCACTTGTGAAGTTTGACTAACCTAAGACATTCTTCGATTACTTTTACCACTACCACTATAACATTTTAACTTGTTCGTCACGTATACTACCCACATGTTTAATATTTTTATTATAAAAACTTCTATGTAAATAACTAGCTCAATCATCACACGTTTTTAAATTATTATCTTCTAAGGACGTATATTACTGATGCTACTATAATAATTGACCCACTATAATTTAAATAATATTTTGTTCGAAAAAAAGTTGAGACAAACGTGAATTTAACATTTAGTTCCAAAACAAAATTCGAACAAACTAAAAATTAACCATTTTAAAAACATATTCCTTTGAATTTGGAACTAAAAGACAATTTCGTTTACCGATCACTATTCCCACGAGGACCACTTATAGACTGTACGCAATATTAAATCGTGCCAGACTTTTGGCTGATACCTTCAACTTAGTTTAGTAACGAATTATCTCACCTGACTATACAAAAGTTTGAGAATACGATTTAGTAATTTAAACCATATTCACTTAATCTTTAATAATTATTCAAAGTACTCACAGTTTCGGTATCTTTACGAGATACCTTATTACGTTTCCATCGCGGCCGACGGTGTCCTGGCACTTGAAGACCTCTAGGTGGAAAAGTACGTTTGCGTTTCGACCGATTTTTCCTCAAAGCGTAAGTTACTACACACTTCTGATGTTAACAATTAAACTCTCAGATAGTAAAATCAACCCGTATAATGCAATGTAAATCGGTCGGAGCGCAAACAGCCACTGAAGCTTGTCGTTCCACGCCACGTCCTCGCCCTAGCGCCATCTTTTTCGTCTCGATGGAGGGGGCGCTGACGTCACGACCACAGCATAACCACCAACACCAAGCAACACCAAATGTGAGAACGAGTTGTTGCCAACATACGCTGGTCGACGAACTCCCGAAATGATAGTGTCATTCTTTAAAATTTGTCAGTTTTTATTTACAGCATAATTATTGTAATTACTGGTCTTTTACACACAGATATTTGATTAGACTGCTGTTCAAGATTTTAGTCATTAAATATACGTGTTATGCAAGAATGTTCTTTAAAACAAATATACACACAAGACACACCTACACGCTTATAAATGACTAGAGGATGCTCGCGACTTCGTCCGCATGGATTTAGGTTTTAAAGATCCCGTGAGAACTGTTTGATTTTCCGAGATAAAAAGTTGTCTATGTCAATTACAGGGACGCAAGCTACCTCGGTATCAAACGTACAAATCGTTTAAGCGGATGGGTTTTTGGGAATCCCGTGGGAACTCTTTGATTTTCCGGGATAAAAAGTAGCCTATGTCCGTCCCCAGGATATAAGCTAACCGTGTACCAAATTTTGTCAGAATCGATTAAACTGTTGGGCCGTGAAAAGGTAACAGACAGACAGACAGACACACTTTCGCATTTAAGTACCTATGGATATTATGACAATGCTGCTACTATTTATTTTTAGCAACTTTGTGACCTATGAATTTAAGCAAATATTGATTTTAATGAAATGGGTATGCATTACATGATATACTAATAGATAAAGCTTCATATTCTATTGCTTTACTTCAGCCAATTTGGAGTTAAGTCGTTTTAGCGTGCGATGACCCTTGACGTGAGAAGAACGTATTTTTCTACTTCTACTACAATTTTACTGTGATTGAACAAATTCTCACGCGGTATTTTTTATATCACAGTCACGTAGTAAATTACTTTCGTGTAACGTTAGGGATTTGGTTCACGATTTCTATATTGACGGTGTTTCTTAGGCTGAGATCTATAAGATCGCACTTTGACTTTGCTCAGACTTAAGACACTGTTAAAACGAGACAACGTTATAACTCACATCGATCTGTCTCGTTTTAGCTCTGACTTAAGTTTAAGCAAAGTCAAAGTACGGTCTATAGATCTCAGCCTTAGGGTTTTGTAGCAAGAATACATGAGTACATTACTCGGTAGTTTAATCCAGTCCGTCTGTCCATCTGACTTTTTTACAAATAAATTATTTTGAGCAGTTATTACTGCAATCTGTTACCGGTACAGTGTTATCAGTTGATGCCTGTGACTTCTTCCACGTCAGTTTTTCTTTTCAAGCGAAAATGAAATTCCTAGATAAGAATCCATGGATGGATGAATCCTAAGCTATCTCAATACCTTTGATCTTTTATTTTTGTCAAACTTTTATGTAAGGAAAAAAAATATTTTTATACTAGATGATGTCCACGAATTAGTCCGCGTGAATTGAGATTTATAAAAATCCTTCCGGACTCTTTAGTCTTTGATTTTAGATATTAAAAGTTAAGTATTAGGATATTAGTAAGTAATTTAATTTATTTTAGGTTTTAATTTAATAACTTAGTTTTTTTGTTTTAATATAGATTTAAGTTTATTTTATAAAATTGTAAATTACTATTTTACCTACCTAATTCTGTACATTAAATAAATATACATATTTTATATTAGTTTGGATTAATATGGATGGATTCTTGCGCCTAGCTTCCCCGTTCTATGCGTGATACAAGAGCACGGATGCCGCATTTGTCCCGCTTTTGCGGTCCATCGACCTCGATGCGCGCTCTCCAAACCTGACTTTAAATAGAACATTAGGTACCAAGTGCTATTAAAAAAATTGGTTGTCTGTAAAGTCGGTTTACTGACGATGTTGAACGTGATAACAAAGGCCGATTGTGCTTCTTTGTCGCTCGTTCCGCGCTCTCGCTTGCACTTCAAGCCTTACATGGAACGCCTCAGAGCGAGGTAACGCCGCATGAGTCATGTTTTTTCGTGCGTGCAGCCGGCTCTATCGAATTATAAGACGTTGTCACGTCAAAATTCTGTGCTTTAAAATCGTAGCGGCTTATACCGGAAATCATGCATGCAATTCTAGAACGCATAGCTAGAAAATTTCATTGAGCTCGATTGGTTTCTATTCAAATGAAAGCCAAACTACGTTGGTATGAAGCGTGTGACGAAGAGATACCAACAGCACAATAAATCAATTAGGAAACCCCATAATATTTTTATGTATTTCACACCTCCCGACTGTTTACCTAAATTCTAATAGAGCACGTGGTCGGACAAAAATAAATTAAATAAAACTTAGATCGATATGTTCCGATCATAGAAGAAATCCGAAAGAAATAAGTTCATTAACCGAGACCATAACTTGTGAGGAATCTCTTCTATCATTAAACTAGAAATAATGATACAGATTTATATCTATGGGGGTTTTTTATTGCTAAGACTTAGGGTTGGCAGTTTGGCACCACAATATATTAGTGTAATATTATATTTAATTGGAACTTTTGTACTTGTATTGCATTGCGTTGTTTAATTTTATTATTCAAATATGCTATTTTTTAATTTACTTTTTGCGTCCCGAAAAGTTAGGGCTGACGGCGATCTAAATAATCGTGTCCCGCAAAAAATCCACTTAAGTGAGTGAAAATTATAAAAAAATTCAAATACTTAACTATATTGTCTCTTTATTTTCTACAATAATAATTAAATTTATATCAAACATTATAATAGTATTATAATTTAGGTAATTGTACATAAAGATTTGCAATATTTTTAGGATTTTTAATACACCAGTCTAATATCATGCTATACAAATAAACAAAATACAAAACAAAAATCGTATAGGTAGGTAGTTACTTATACAATTCTTCCTTCCCATATCCCATATATATGTTGATGTATTAATAAGTTCAATTAATAAATTATTATTATAAATTAAATTTTAATTTATAAATTATATAATTATCTATCAGTTGACAACCCTATTCAGTGCGTGTACTCACTTTGTCCTCGACAAATTTTAAAATGCGGTCCAGAAAGTAGAAAGTCGCTTGTAGCAGTTGTAATTAAGGCTGCGAATGTACGGAAAAATACATTCATCGATGGTAATACACTCGAGTGTTAGAAGGTGGAATAAAAAACGTAATGGTGTGGTGACGTCACAGGCCGATGAACCTTCACCATCGGATTTTGACAGTCACTGCTTGAATTACCAATAACATAATGAATTTAAATAAACCATTGGAAATTAAGGAAGAGATACTTCCGTTTGACAATTGTATTTTTCTATCTATTTAATAGTAATATCTAATAAATAGATAGAAATAGAATATTTAATAATAAGTGTTTTAGATAGTAGGTAGACTTTGGATGGACTTGAAATTAATGTAATTTTATCTTGTGACTTTAGAATCTATGTCCAATTATAGTTTAGTTATAGTAATCTATGTTTAATTATAGTTTAGTTGGTAATCATCTAGCAAAGTTAGTATTGAAAATATGCTACAAACAAGGTTAATTCGATAAAATTACATGACTGTGAATAAAATTATCTCAGAGTCTTGCAGATTAGTATCGCTGTTTATGATGAGTTTTTCAATATTTTCGATAGGTAATTAAGATTTTGGATAGTCTTGTTCTCTGAGTGCCATATTTGGTATCGATTGATTTCTGATTTTGCAAATATCTGAATGTTAGATTTTCAGAGAAAACAACAATGAACAATAAAACGCAGGATTTTGGCCGATGTCAGTTTACGCCATCTCAATAATTAATGTCTAATATTGGATATACATACTTAGATCTTTTGCAATCCTACTCTTGCATGCTGAGGAGGAACAATTAGGATACTTTTGGTCCCGGAAAATCAAAGGGTTCCTGCGGCATTTTTTCGAAATCGAAATCCACGTGGACGAAATCTCGAGCATCATCTAGTTTTCTTACAATATTCAGCTTCATCCAGGTTTACCGACTTTGCCTCTTGCAGTTATATACAAATAATCCTGTATATTTACCTATAATGTATTAATATATTAAGTACATGTAAACAAGTCATGTTCACTCCATTTTCAAAATGCATTTGCGCATACAGTACCTACCTCAGTACAAAGCTTTGGAGCTTTGGATTTATTTAAATGCTAGCCGCAGATGCATATCTGTTTGAGATCGTTGAACCTGGACGACAAACCTGATATATTTTCCGTATTCTGCAGTCCGGCTAGACTAGACAAGATTTAGCTAGGTTCTATTTAAGACCTGTCGAGCGTTTGTTTAACTCAGGTATATCACTAATCTATATTGGAGTAGGTATATATTTGTTGAATAATCTGATGTGATGTGTATGACAGCTTATTACTTGTAGCCAATGGGGTGTCTTAATTCTTAAGTATATAAATATATAATACAATATGGATGAACATAAAAACAAGTATGTTTTCGACTAGATAATGCCCGCGACATCTTTCGCGTGGATTTATGTTTTTCATAAATCCCGGGACCACTCTTTGATTTTTCAGGGTAAAGAGTAGCCTATGTTCGTCCCTAGGATGTAAAGCATCTCTATACCAAACGTCAAAATCGCACTGGCCGACCAGACGGCCCTTTACTAATCCCTGAGAACTCTTCGATTTTCCGGTACAGAAAGTGGTCTAATTATGTCCCGGGGATGAGCCGTGGAAAATTTACAGACAGACCATTTGTATAATTAGTATATAAGGATCTTTTACCCATTTTTTGTGTACGTTAAATTTTTGTACGTTTTATAATTACTTAATTTCTTCTAGGATTAGTAGCTGTATCTACAACGTAAGAAAGTCATTGATCTTATTCGCTATACATATTTCGCTCCTAGCTTATATTAGTACAGCTCACTCTGAATTCTGATAAAATGTTTATGTTTTTTACTACGAAGCCGTAATAAAATTGCCAATCATTTATTAAATAATCATGTAATATTTGACCCCTTGTTAAAATTTAAAACCCCAATTTTAATACACAACTTGATCGATAAGAAAGACAATCGTATGACCTTTTAAAAGTAGTGGTGTTTATTGTATATCTAACATAATATGACCTTATAAGCCAATCAGTAGGTATAAGCTGATATACGCTTATATGAATACTAATGATTTGGAGCGCGGGAATTTGGAGTGACCACCTGGCTTTAAACTATCCGGGTTTTTACTATGTACTATTAGACCTACTTTGTGACACCCTTTTGTCTGTACGTCTACGTTGACAACAACAAACATTTGCCTATCCTATAACCCTCAGCCTTGGATTTCCTTTCTACATAATTGTACTTATTTTACTAATTTGCATAATGCTTTTTAATTTTTGATTAATGAAATGAAAGATTTCACTTCATCTGATGATGCAGTCTAAACGGTTTAAGGCAGTCATATTATAATAGTTTAATTTAATCTTTATTCATATTAGATTTCTTCGTTTTGTATTCATATTATGTAAATAAAAGGAAAATAAATCATTTAAAATCTGTTCTACGAATTGAAACAATGCGGAGGATCAAATATTCGGCAGATGGCGAGAAGTACAAAAACAGTATAATTTTCACTTACAATATGACAAATAAAGAAGTTATCATACACGCTAAAAAACTGGCTTCAGTTTAATAATGACAGCGTTCTGTTTCAACTCCTTTATTTGTCAGAGCTATAAGATGATTGAGGATACATTGAAGAAAAGTGCAATTTTTAGATTACAGGTTTCAATACTGACCTGTCATTTGCAGCTGTCTTCTAGACGCAGGAGTTCTAGGAGTACGTGGTGTCCTCGATGCTCGAGGAGTCCTCGGTGTCCTCGGAGTCCTGGTAGGAGTCCTGGGTGAACTGCCAGCACTGCGTCGTGAAGGTGAACCCAGCACCCGCAAGTCCGTGTTCTCTACACACGCTAATGCTTCTGCTCCCGTCCTTGCACTGTTTGGGCTACCATTTTCCTTATTCTCGTCATAAAATTTAACAGGTGAGTCCAATTTAGCGCCTTTATAAGCGCATTCAGTTTCAATGTCAAAGTTGAATCTCCTTATAAAACGTTTCCTTTCCCTTGCGTACTGCTCTGCCATGAGACGCTTGGTCTCATCCCTGTCTGGCGCTCCGAACAGACACTTGCAGCTTCCACGCCTCCGTCTTGGAGTGTTGGTCCTCAGTGCCATGGTAGAAGATATCTCGAACCTCCGTTGCTTGGGTGTACGTCCGCCAGCGGCCATCGTATCGCGTCAGGTGAGCTCCGACTGGTTCACAGAAACATCTGACTAATAATCTCCCGAGAGAAAACAGCTGTCAGGTAGCGCGAGAGGGACGGAGTTAGGCGTGCGAGCGGGGGCGGTGTGCGCACCTGGCCAGCGAAACCGCGCCAATTCTAACCTCAAAATATACTGTAGCGTGCGCGCGCGCTTGAAGACTTCGTCCGCCCGACTGACGCTTCGTTTCCCGCGCATCGCCATCACCGTGCGCTTGCGCCGATTTTGGCAGCCACTTGGCGCGCAAACCCTCAACAATAGCCCCAAGGACGCTTTTTATACGTCTCGGGATACAGGTGTACTTCTTAAAAGGGGCGAAAACATAATTTCGAGTATCAATGCCACGTAACACCCTTAGATTAATGGTGATTTATAAATAGAACATTACGTCGTTATCGGTTGCCCGGTAGATAATAGATTCGTATGAAGTAATACTGGCGTCGCTCGTCATTATGTAGTTATCACCAAATTTTCAAGTTCATTGTAACCGACTTTATTTATTAGCACAGAAATTGTTTCAATTGGTAAGTAGGTACCTAATATAATTTTTACGCACATCCATTCCCTAACTACTTACTACATTCAATCGCTACAAAAAAACACACCTGCGCTTAAAATATGATTCGGTTGATTATTTATTAATTATTGTTTCCATTATTTTAATTAATTCATATTACTTGATATTATAAATGCGAAAATGCGTCTATCTGTCGGTCAAGACAGACAGACAGACAACAAAGTGATCCTATAAGGGTTTCGTTTTTCCTTTTTAAGTACGGAACCCTAAAATCCTTAATCCGCACGGATAAAGTCGCAGGCAACTGTGTTGTATTAGGTAGGCTAGTATCTAGTACAGTAGGTAATACCTACCTACAAGAAATATACTTGTAATATGGAACTTAGTCGATC